>NW_008794581.1:1541996-1554069 GCF_000699145.1 Aptenodytes forsteri
AAGTCTAAAAAACCTGCCACCACCACCCCAGCAAATGTATATCCTTCACTAGCAACGCCAAGACTGTTCATATTAACTACTTCTATACCTGAAATACAAAAATACTTAATTACAGGGCTCAGGAAGTGCACTGGAATATTTGTTACTCTGCATTTATTGGGTAAACTTACAATTTTATCACATCTGAAAATACTCTAATAGACTTCACTATCACCGAAACTGTTCCTGACCAAAAAAAGAATTGATAAAGAATTTTTAAAAATTTAATTTTTAAAAATGCTATCTATTGAACTTTAAACCTTCCATTTGGAATGACCACCTCAGAGACAGGTATTCTGGCAACTTAAGCCAAACAAGCAGCCCTTTCCTTGTCTACAGAAGGAAACCCTGGCACCTGGGTAAATATAGTTCAAATGGAGAGAATGCTTTCAGGAACAGTCTTGAACTTCACTGAATCTCCAAATGATTTTATAATTCTCACATTCTATCAGAGGTATTGCAGATGCATTATCTGCATTAGAAGGCACTAAAAGCAATGCACAATTTACTGGTTTTGCTGATATTTTTGATTACTCCTCTCTCAGTGTACTAGACACTTGTGCCATGGAACAGCAAATGTTGCCACTTGTCAGTTTTCAATTATTTCCATTGATATGTGCCCGCCCTCCATTTCTCCTAAAGCAGCACAAGCTTTTTCCTTTTGCCTGCAGGGGAAAGAAAGTGGAGAAAAAGAGATTTAACCCTCTTTCCTTAACTCTTGATGGGGTTACTCATGGAATGTTACTTATTTTCCTAACTATTTCACAAGTGTGCAGAAATAACTTTCTGGCAAGGTCTTAATATTTTAGGCCTAACTTTTTATAAAACAGTTCAAACTAAATGTGAGCAAAATGCTTTTTTTCTAGACCAATTTTTTCTTTCTTTTAAAATAAAACACAGAATGAGATGTACTTTTCCAAAAATATGTACTCGGTAATGGAGGAAACATTTTGTCTAACATTCTGTTAAAATAGTCAGTCTGAAGCAGACACCTGCATTCTGACAGGGTATTTCAGAAATTCTTACCATCCTCAGTCCTTGGTTGCTGGGGGAACATGTAATTAGTAAGCACTGTTTTCTGTGTGTCAGGGTCAGCTTCTTTTTGAAGAGGTATAAGTGGTTTAGACTAGGAAGCAAATGTAAGAAGGATATGTTATGAGAATATATATAAAAAAGTAAATATGATCTACATATCACAGAGCATGCCTGTCCCATTACTTTGAAGACTACTCCGTCTTGTATTAAACCATTTCTCCTGCGAATAATTTTCACAAAATGAAGTTATTAACATATCTGTCTTTGATGACTGGCTTTGACTGAGAACTGAAACTCAGTAACAGCTTTAAGAGAAAAGCAAGCGCTGGATATTCAAAAAATAACCCAGTTTCTTGCTAGGACTTACTACTATCCCAAAGCAGGCTTTGGAAATACACAGGAATACAAAGATATATTTAGCCATTTAAAGCTGTAGACAGCCATATAAAAAGAAATATTTTGTACTCGTTTTTCATATTGACACCAGATTGAATATTCCCCACCCCTTACAAAAAAGGGCAAGTGATTCTTGAAATGACTGTATTAGTAAAAGTGCTTTCATTGTACCACATCTGAGGCTAATGGGTTTCTGGCAGCCCCATACACCTTAATGGCGTTGAGGAAATCAGCGTAGTACAGAGGGCTTCAATACACAGCAAAAATACAAGTCACAAGCACAAGTTACTCCTGAATAGCTTGAAACTCAGTCAGTCACAGAGTTCAAAGGTGTGGCAAGAACCTAGCTCAAAAAAAGGCATGCTAAGTTTCCCCAATGGTATAGCTGTGGAAGAAACAGCATGCTACACATTCAAATACTAGCTTATCAAGCACTAACTTTCCTGTGTAAACAAGCCTGAATTAAGAAAAACAAAACCTCAGAAAAACGTCTGTTAAATTGCATTTCCTAACAGCACAGAACCTTCACAGAAGTATGAAAGTCTCCAAAGAAGGTAGGCTCAGTGTTGTTTATTTCAGGAGAACCGACACAGTAATGTCAAGGAAGTATTGATGTCTATACACAGTACCAAGTCTCATTATTTAACAGACATCTCTGTACTTGTCAATTCCATTAGGAATAAAGTCAACAATCATCTATTTTTAATTTTAGAAAAGTTCACCTGATTGTCTGATAGCCACATAGCAGTGAGCTGTTGCAGTTTTGTAAAGGTAAATGGCAAATTCTTCAGTCTGTAAATTACAACAAGAATTTATGTAAGTACACTTATCAATGCTGTTAAGAGTGTTAAGAAACAATCCTGCATTAGCCTGTAAAAATGTTTAAAAAGGACATTTACAGATATAGTAAAATTAATAACTATTGACAGTTGAAAGGCTACAGCATTTAATTTAGATTCAAAGCTATACCTATAATTTAAAAAAAACAAACAAGCAAACAAAAAAACGCATTTCTGCCCAGTTTAGCAAGCAGCTTAAAAAAGTGAAAATGTAACTTGAATTTAACTCAGTTCAGTGATTTGAATACAATTTTGAAGACAATTAACCTGAATTAATTAATCTGAATCCTCAGCATTTTATCTTTCAATATACTTGCACACCAATTAAGAAAAAAGTGGTACACCTGAAAATTGTTGGTTTTTTTCCAAGATACATGTGTGGGAAAGGGGCTGCCCTGGATAATAGAAACTCTGGCATTAATGGAAAAATCAAGCTATAGATGGAGTACAGAGAAGCTGGATTGGCAGAACAGGAGGGAGATCTCAGTCAGACTTATCTCTCCCAATATATTTCAATTCTACGAATTCTCAAAAGAGAATGGTTTTTAATGACCAGCTCTAATAAAACACAACTCTTTTCCCCCTTCCCTCAGCACACTCAAGTGCTTTAGACTATACTGTGACACTGTTTTGTGTCCTCCATATGCAATACAGGAAGCTATTAACTTTTAAGTAAGAATCAAGTTTTATGAAAATAACCAAACTAATTCCCCAGAAAAAATACATGTTAACAATCATTAATGTATTGAAGCTGTGTTTCAATGCATGTGCCAAGTCATTAAAAACAGCTTAATCCTATGGAACTGCAAGATCCAGAATATAACAATAATACATTAAATACATGCATCTCAGTCAGCTTCTAAGCTGTGAGATAAGGAAAGATAGCATAATATATTCATAACAATACCACTACATTATTATTGCATTTTATACAACTTCTACTTGAATAAATGCATTCACAAACCTATTGTCACTCAGATTGATGACTTTTAATTTCTGCATATCACCCATTTCCTCAGGAAGAAATTCAAGCTTATTAGAATGAAGAAACAACACTGTTACATGCTTCCAGTTTCCAATCTGAAAAAAAACCCAAAGAATTAATTGATCTGCACAACTCTAAATATGCAAATTTTTACTGTTTTAAAACAATTAGTATTACAGTTATTTTTGCCTGTGAAGTATAATTAGATTTATTCTTACATATTAAACCTTCTTTTAGTTTCAATACATTAGCAACAAATTTCTAGTTCTTGCTTAAAAAAATTCAGAATTTCATTCTTTGCAAACTTGTATACTTGTATACATCCTCCTTTAAAAACATACACGAAGAAAATCTACTCAAGAATTAACTTGTTATCCAGAAGTTGTACAGACTATATATTTTAAAATACATTAAAAAATTAATTTTACAGTTTTGTAATTAAATACATACCTCTGATGGCAGCTGTGTTAAAAAGTTATGATCTGCAGCAAATGTTCTTATATTAGAGAGCTGCCCAACAGACGAAGGCAATGTTTCAATCTCATTGAAACTACAGTCCAGTTCTTCTACTGACGTTAACCTGCAAAAAAAGAAAAATTACTCCTCTATGCAGGTTCATTCATCCAACGTTAATTGAATACTTTATATAATTCAAAATAAAACTCTGAAACCCAAGCAAATTCAAATCCAAGAAAAATCCTTTACTAATTGCCTAAAAGGTGTTTGGGGGTTTTTTTGTGGGTTCATTGTGGGGTTTTGGGGTTTTTTTGTTGTTGTTATTTGGTTTTTTAATCTCCTTTACACTGTCCTCATAAGAGAGCATTCAGTGAAAACAGGGGCATCAGCAACATCAAATGTTTGTCTACTACATGAAAACAGGCTAGTGCAAGGCACTGAAAACATTCAGAATGGGACAGACCATAGCCAAACAGAAGTTGAGTGCAGTTTCTGAACAAGAAAAGAATTTCATGAGTTAGAGACAGTGAACCTAAGAATCTGGCAGTGAAGAAGTATTTTGTAAATTCTGACAACAAAAGATAAGCTACATTAATTATAATAGAAGAAAAGAAATTAGAACAAATACCCTTCATTTGTATAGCCCTTAATTCTGAACCAATTATTTTTGCCATCATTTGCGAGTTTTAAATTAAATTGCTGAACATCAAAATTATATATTAAAAAACCTGCTGATGAACAGGTGAAAATTCTCCTTATAATATAAAAAGATAAACGTGTGTTCAGATTAACTTTTTACAAGCTTTTTGATAGTGGTTCAATCATTCACAATATTTACCACAGCCACAGCTATGCTACTGCCAAAAAACAGTTTTAGGCAGCTGACTGTCTTTTTAAACATCTTGTTTTCCTTCACATTCAATTTTTGTTTTATAGATTGGTGGCTGCATTAGTAACTGAGGAACATAGGTCTTTTGATATTAAATAATACATAAAGAACATACATGCTGCAAACTAGAAGATATGAAAGCACTTGCTTTCAATTTTATTAAGACATTAACATGTAGAAGAAATTAAATCAAGTAGTTGTGAAAACATTCAAAAGAGGAGCCATTGTTACAGAAAAGTGTACAGAAAGGCAATTCAACCTTTTATTCAGATGAAATACCTACCCTCCTATGGAGTCTGGCAAATAAATTAACTGGTTTTCATCAATTTTAAGTGTTGTTACCTTCTTCAGGGAACCTGTAATAAAAGGAACAAGTAAATCAAAAAGGACATTTGAGTTCATTAAGCTTAGTTTTAATTTTAAATTCTGGCATACCTATAGTGCTATATACCCAAGGAAATAAGTAGACAAGCTTACAGAACTCGGTTGCCAGCTTACCATGTGCCAGCCATGGCAGGGGGAAAAGGGGAGAGAAAAACAAAATATTTTTTTATCCATTTACAAACTACTGTATAAAATCAAGAATGCTCCAAAACAAATACAAATTTTATTATTCAGCTACGCATTACAGCTTTATCCAAAACTGGCACTTTTAATAAATTGAAACTTAGATCTAAAATGCCATTTGTCTACTTTCAAGTGTTCTGTGTTGAGACTACAAGCTTTTAAGAACATGAATTAACCGAAAATACAAACCAATAGACTCTGGCAGTTGCTGAAGGGAATTACTGGATAACAGTAGGTCTTGCAGGCTTTCACAACCTGAAATACCTTCTTCAACTACTTCAATGTTGTTTTTGGAAACATCCAAGTACGTCAGTTGTTTCAAAGTGCCTATGAACTAAAAGCAAGGGAAAATAATGCATTCTAGAAAGTGCAAGTTCAAAACAAAAAATCCAGAAGAATTGACAACAAACTGTCTCTCAAGTGTAATGCCAGAGGAAAAGAGAAAAACCTATTTATAGTGCTGAAATACAATTTTATGCAAAATATCCAAGTTTTATAATGAAATATTTTGTGCAGATATGCACAGCTGATGTTTTTCCACACACACAGACACACCACAGTAATTCTGCAGGTCTCTCTAAAGTCAGCCTGCTGCAAATTCAACAGTTTGATCAGTTACTGTGAATCAAGTAACTGAAGCTTTAGAACAGACTTCAGAGATAGATAATGTAAGGACATCATTAGGCTCCAGTAAAGTCTTTTAATGCTTATTTTTGCCTTTTGTGTAAAACTGCATCCTACTTAATCTCAAAAACAACAATGAATCCCTGATTGTACTAAACTGAAGAAACAAGCCAAAATATAAGCTTGTATTACCTTTCCATATGAACCAAGAATAAGCTTGAAGATTTGTGCACACTACTCTACTAAAATCTTCACAGGGAAGATGCAGTCACTTCACAAATACAGTTTTACTTTTAGTCTAAAGTAGAAATGTTTAACACATCCACTTAACTCTTCAAGGAAGAATTAGCTGAAGTGAGGAAAGACAGTAGAGAAGACTACTGATCAGGCAAGAAAGCCTCACATCAGAAGACTGCTAGTGATTTTAAGTCTGAAAACAGACCAGCTGCTTCCCAAATTTCAAATACTCATTTACTAGTTTACTAGATCATAAGCACAGGTTCACAAGTACTGCAGTAATAGGTCAGCCTGGATCCCATGTAATTCTGAGAGATGTCAGGAATGCAGATGAAGTCAATTGAACATTTTCTCAGGAACTGTCTCCCTGTATTCACGGCCCCTGAACAGGCATTGCTTGCTTTGCAGCCGTGACCAGTAAAAAGTCACACAACATATTTATCCTGTAAATTCCTGCTTGCTGTCTAACACAGAATAATCCCTTTTTGGAAGGACCAGTCAGCCCTAAATTTGATCCAGGATTTGATCTAGGATTTTTACCCCTTTCCTGAATTGGAACATAATTTTTAGATGAGAGATAAATAACTTTCAATGAAAGAAAAGCTGCGTACCCAACTCTCATGGTCAGTAACAATTTCTAAGTAGCATAGTTAAGCATTTAAGCGGCATTTAGCCTTTTGGCTTTACGTAACATTAAAATTACATAGCAACTTTAACATATATGACAGCTGACAAAGCAAATACCACTGTAACTTAAAATACTAAATGTTTAACACAGTAAAAGGACTTACCCCTGGAATAAGTGTTAGTCTATTACCATCCATCCAAAATTCCTTTAACCCACTCAGTTGTTCAAGTACTTCAGGCTATAAAGGGAAGCCATTTTTTAAAAACTTCATACAGAAAATAGTGAAAGGCAAGAACAACTTCAGTGATTCATCTATTGCAACTTTACGTGATGTCTTATTAGAACTGTTGCATACACTTGTTTCACTGGGTCATCAAAGAAAACCCAGATAATTAACTTTTTGAAATGTAAATATATACTAGATACACAAAAAAATCTTCTTTTAAGAACTTGATCACAGCACTAAAATAAACCAAGTGGTTTGTTTGTTTGTTTTTTACAGAAAATATTATTTTTCAACTGGAGCACACAATAAATATTATGTGTATAATTTCCTCTGTCATGGAGGAGGTCTAAAAACCCCCTAAATTCCATCAACTCAGAAGTCCCATTTTTCAAAAACCACAAAGATTTTGTGGTTTTGCGGAAAAGGAAGACAAATTTTAATTTTCTAGCAACAAAGGGTATATCTGCATGATACAAGCAAACCACTCCATCCATAAAGTGAAGTGCAGGATTGTGCTTCCATGACAATTTATTGTTAGAAGTACCTTACGTATCAGGGAAAAGACAACTTCTTGGTAAACATCCGTGTTGCATATGCTTTCCTATTTAAACTTCCCTCCTGAGAAAGTAATACAAAACAGGTGCTACTGCACCTTAACAACTACAACCAAGTTCAGTTAAATGCAGAACTCAATTTTGTTACATTGTAAATATACAGCATTCCTGCACAAGTTGCAGTCCTGACTCCCAATAACTCATTTTCCAAGAAAACATCTTAACTGAAGACTACCTTTCAGACAGATCTTTATCCAAAAAAGCAGTTTCAAACCTTTTTGTGCTTTTACAAAAGATCTTAATGAAGTAAGTTACTAGTAGTTGACTTTTGTAGCTAAAAGGCTGGGAAAGATGAAGCAATCAGCCAAAAATATACCCAAACAGGTAATTTTGCAGCCTATACTTAGGCCCTGGCTGTTATGGCTTAACATGGGCCTGGGCACATGAGTTTAAAGCTCCCACACAAATATCTACCCTGTAATGAGAATATAGCAGTAATGGTAATGGCTGGAAGTGTAATAACACTAATGAACAATTCCTTAAATACACTCCCCTATCTGCCAAACCATACAACTAGGCAGGTGTTCAGTTCTGCATGATCTACTCATGGCACACAAAGGCTTGACTTTATTATATGGCAGGTCAGTATGTTCCACTATGCTTCTACTTCAATTCCTTTCTCCAGGAAAGTACTTGTAGAAGCAGAGAGTTGTTAAGTGATTGTAAATATAAGATAAATTTGTCTGTGAGATCATGAAGAGGAAACAAGTCGATCCATGCTGAAGGAAAAATCTGAGCACCTCAACTGTAAATACTATTTTGAACAATATTCAAACTTAAAATAAAATCTCCCTTGGATCTAAATAGTTTGTACACGATAATAAAAGCAGATTATGCACAGCTTATACAGAACTACCAACATTATAATAAATTCTAAACACTTATTAGTTATCATGTATTTAAACCAAACAATTATGTTTGTAATTCAAACACATATTACCATTAATTTTTTACCAGTATGGTAACCACACTATACCACAGTGTTTTCAAACTAAGGAAAAACACACTCATTCATCAGAATATGCACATAATTTTTATAACAGGCTCCATAAAGTAGTAAGAGGTATACATAGTATTTGCTCAGTAGCAGAACTCTTAAGCTGATGTTTACATTTTCATATTGATTAAAAACAGATTAAAGGATAAAGAGATTTATAAAAGATACAAAGCTCTGTTACTAAGGCAAAACTCACCACTTCTGTGAATTCATTACTTCCTAAGTCCAGTCTCTCCAGCTGAGTCAGTCTGGACATGGTTCTGCACAGGAAGGGGATTAATAAGGAATTAGATTTAAGAAAATACCAGTTACATCCAATCTTCCTGTACTCATACAAATATATTATTTTAATTAGTATTAAGAAGTGATGCTGTTCTGTAACTGGACTGATGTCTAAATAACGTCAAATTTTCACACACAGATCATGCCGATTGTTGACTGTCACACAAAAAGTACACTGCAACTCATCTACAGATTAGTTTACAAAAACTAAAGACGACTAGAGTAACCTTTATGATAAAGATCAGTGAAGTTACTCTTCTTTTGAGTGCTTCAGCTTTTCACCAACAGTCACAGTAAGTCCTCCCAGCAGCCAAAGGCTGGTTAACTACATGTTTTCCTCCCAAAGAAAGACCACTGCCTAATCATCAGCTAAAAGAAAAGACCACTGTTGAATCATAGTAACCAACACCACCTTTCTCCCTCTCCAGGCTGCTGACGAAGTTGCTTCCATACGATACGATCTGGAATCCTAATTATTCCTCTAGTCCTACAACAAATCAGATTACTAAATTGGATTTTGTGACACATTAATAGTCTTTAAGCCAATTTATGGCAAAGATTAAATCAATAACTGAAATAAAGTAAAATCCATTATTTCAAGCTGTGTTTTGGCAAAATTTTTCCTCCATTTGAAGTTTACTTTGGGGACCCCACAGAGATTATCTACCACTGCACATGGTGGTCTACATGATCGGTACTCTAGTGAACAGCAGTACTACCTAAAAATATTTTTAAAGGGGCTGTGAATGCCTTATATGACATTATGTTCTGTATTTATTTAATAATAGATTTCCATAGAAAAATTAATAATATCTAAAACTTTCAAATATAAACTGTAAGTGTGTACATACTATAAATTTCTGGAAAAACTAAATATAAGAGCTTCTAAATGATAGAGTCTTATGTTATCAGAATATATGTGTGAACACTAATATCTTTAAAAAACATCTGCATGAGCACTAGATGCTCAATGCAGCTATTTGAAGTTTCAGTTGTTTTTCAGATACACTAAGTATTAGTTGTTCTGAATATTGTTCAAAAACTACATTCTATTGAAAAATGCCTTATTTATTGAAAGTAAGTTAATGTGATTATTAGTATTACTTATGAAATAATCTCCAAAAAAGATTACACTCAACATTTGTCTATAGATTTGATTTTCATTATATTATAGTAATTATGTTGGGGACAAACTAGGAATTTAGCGTAAGTACGTAAAGACATGATCAAGACAAAAGCAGAAGCCATTTTTTGCACTGCATACATAGTATACACAGGCTTTAGGGGAAAGCCTTTAACTCACATTCTCACTGTCTCAGAGAAGAAAAAGAAAAATACACATGAAAAGGCTGCTTCCAGAAGAATCTAAGAAACATCTTCCCTCATTTCTCAAAGCTCATGAACTGTATGATTATCAGTAAGCCAACTGCTAAAATTAATTTTCCAATTCTAAGTCTCTCTGAAATACTGCGTAAACTGAATTTCTTAAAGCTTTATGACACCATGCCAATACCAATTTTAGTGCCATATGTGGCTAACAAATTTGACCCAATGCATCTCCCAGAAGCATAGCTGAAAATTCACTTAAGGGATCTAGCATATCATTCTGCAGCTTTCAAAACTTCATGGGCAACACTATACTGTACTTTTACTGATGGCTTCAATTCAACAAGGTTTTAGATTTCTCCTGTTTTCAAGCTATGTTAGCTAGACTGTGGGCTACTAGAGAGAGCAGTCCAAAACTTCACTGATGATCTAAATTTCAGCGTCAAAAAGCAGATTAAGGGAGAGTCACAGTTATGTGGGTTTGAATTTGATACATTAGTTTCAATAAATGATTATTTGAAAAAAATGCCTTAACATTTTTCTAGTCCTTTCAACAGTTTTAAGACAATGCCTTGATTTTGATTTGAAGTGAATTTTCAACTTAGAAATAAGTACAAATTTTAAGAGTGAAGGGAAAAAAAAACAGGTAACACCCAACAAAATGAAAAAAGTTCAATCTGATTTAAGTGAATTTTGACAAGGCTGAATTTAAACGGTCAGACAGGGTTTTTTACTGCAGCTTGAGATGAATGGAATTTTTTTCTTTCAGTTCAACATGAACTCTTCTCTTTTTATTTTAATGGTTTGGTAAAGATTAAAAAAAAAAAAGAAAAAATATCAGTCTCCCAGGCCAACATACTCCAGGGTCTGAGTGATTTTTTTTTCCTTCTTCCTGTACACCATTCAACTCTGAGGCCAAATTGTTTACACAGCTAACATCAGATTCACAGAATCTAAGCAATAAAGCTCCTCTCCTCCCCGCTGCCAAATTACACTAGATACACAAATTCCACTGCAGTCCAACCCAAGATCTAGGTCCTCCCTTCCCTTCCCATCCTGCTAGTGCTACATCCTTAAAGGCTCTAAGGCAACCCAAAGTTCCCATTCTTGCCTTTATCTTCATTGTCTTAATAAAAAAAAAAAAATACTGTTACAGTTCTGTTACCATTCAGAACCAGAGCAAATAGCTGCAAATCTCTCTCAAGTATCTGCAAAATTAACATTATGTAACATTGACAGTATTACAAAAGAACTTTACTGATTTGGGGCCTTTTTTTTCTTGCCAAAATGTCTATAATCTAGCAAACACATCCACTCAACTGTAAAACATACACAAATGGTTTGAAAGACCAGGGCCTCAGTTATTTTCCTCCCCTTCCCCACTGCCTGCCTAATCTATAGCACTTTCAGCTATTTTATGACTGGTATCTCTTTGCTTTTCTGTATTGTTTATAGAGCAACTATATCTTCAGACAAAATGCAAACAAAGCTTCCAATAATGTTAAAGTAACAGGAAAATTAAATGATAAAGGAAGAGGAATACAGGTCTGGAAACAAAAATTTACTAGATCACTGAGTTACACCTATTTCTGTCTTTGCCACAGTGCTATGTAATCCCTTTCATAAACTGAAAAATCTGTTTCATAGTTCCTGAAGTGAACTGCCTTCATTATAATATTAAAAGACACACCCACAGGTCAAGAAGACCCTTGCCCAGGTGAAGACCCTTCCCCTGAGCAAGCGTAGTAACAGAAGAGAATCATAGAATCACAGAATCATAGAATCATTGAGGTTGGAAAAGACCTCTAAGATCATCGAGTCCAACCGTCAACCCAACACCACCATGCCCACTAAACCATGTCCCTAAGCGCCTCATCTACATGTCTTTTAAATACTTCCAGGGATGGGGACTCAACCACTTCCCTGGGCAGCC
>NW_008794581.1:1555292-1568725 GCF_000699145.1 Aptenodytes forsteri
AGAGTGGCTTGGCAAGCTCCTCCGCCAGCTCTCTCAGCACCCTCAGGTGGATCCCATCCGGCCCCATAGACTTGTGAGCATCCAGGTGGCATAGCCACCATAGAATGACACAACCGATATTATAATTATATGCAAATCACTAACCAATTATTGTAACTGGGAGTGTACTACCTTATAATTTCTGTGTATAAATGTAACAGTGAACTCAGCTTAGGGGTGCTTGATTTGTGGAAATACCACCTTGCACCTGGCGCCGCAATAAAGAATGCCTGCTTTCTAAAACTCCAAATTGAGTCTTAGTTCATCATCTGCCGACTTACAGTAACAACATTATTGAACTTGCCGTGAAATCAATTCAACACTAAGGGATCAGGTAGTCTAAATTATGCCTCAGATTCTGATGTTGTAAATAGTCAGCTTCACTAAGGTTAACACTACAGCTTACTTCAAGTAGCATACAATTCAAGAGGTGTGTGTGATAGCAAGACTGGGCCCTGAATCATCGTCACTACACTCTCAAATATCCTGCTTCTTTCTAAAAAGGTTACTCTTTTTATTGACAATTAGGCAACAGACAAGAAGCTTAAAAAAAAAAATCAAAAAACTTTTTATATTTCCATTGGACCATTTTCCCAACTTTCAGCTACGTATCAGATAAAGGCCTCTAAAACATTTTAGTATTTTTGCTTTTCTTTCAGTAGGAATATTTTCATTGAGCTGGTTTGCACTATAATACTGCCAGTTTTGCAGTCTCTGGCTGTGGATAAGCTCAAGCAAAATGATGCATTTGGCACAAAGCAAGGTTGATTTAGTGTGTTGGCATTAACAACCCATTTTGATTAACAGTCTTTCAAGTGCTTTATGCTTTAGTGTTAAAAATTATGTGCATGTTTAATTCAGCAAGAGGGCTAGCTGATTTTGTAGAAATTTATCCAAATACATTTCTCATTACAGATATGAAAGAATTTGCTGTAAGTATGAAAATATTAAAAAGGTAAGAGTGACAAGGAAACAAGGAAAGATAGTTGTATTCTATAGCAAAAATATTAGCATGTACTGCTACATCTTACTAGCTTCAAAAAAAAAAACCACCTTTGGATTTTCTACACTGTTTAAAGCTGTATAGCATGTTCCTTTTAAAACGCATACTCAGGTTTGGAAAACTGTGTAAGTTCAAATTTCACATTGCTTCTGTTCTAACCTAATAGTGAAAGCCAGGCCATGGATGCCTTTGTTGGCCGGGTCAACTGCTGCACGGTTGTATTACCCTGGAAGGCAGATTCACCTCTTGCATACTACGGACACCACAATGAATTTTTTCTCTCCAGTGTACATCATACACAAACAATGTATGTTTCCAGTGCCTCACTGTAGCAAAATGCATATTAATGTGGTTAAATTAAAAAAAGAAAAACAAAGAAGAATGGTCTCAGTAACTTTAATCTCCCTTAATTGAACCACAAGAGAATAATAATGGTGGCATCTCAGCATGTACTGTACATCATTATGGAGGTGCTGCAGAGGACATTTTCATGACAGCTGCTGTATAGTTTTCCAGCAAGCATGAAACCCTGAGAACACTGAAGTCAACAAAAAAAATTCCCAGCAACTTCAACAGAAATTGTGTTTGGCCTAAATACATTACAGCATTTGTTTAAATGTCTCTTATCACTACAAGAGATCTCTGTAAACTACTCTCTTTAAAATATCACATGTAATTCATGCTATTAGTGTTAATTATGGCAATTAAGGTCAGAGTAATTTTATAAACAAAATCTGTATTAGCTATAAGTTTTAATTATAGCTACTGTTCCTCAGTTGGGAGTAACTTAATTTACAGAGCTACTACCTGAAATTACACGTAATCTAATTTTTTTCCACTGAAAATTAGTGATAGCGGAAAGAGCAAAGGAGGATAGAGAGTATTTATATCTGCCATGGTTTAACCCCAGCCGGCAACTAAGCACCACACAGCCGCTCGTTCACTCCCCCCCAGTGGGATGGGGGAGAGAATCGGAAGGGTAAAAGTGAGAAAACTCGTGGGTTGAGATAAAGACAGTTTAATAGGGAAAGCAAAAGCCGCACACGCAAGCAAAGCAGAACAAGGAATTCATTCACCCCTTCCCATGGGCAGGCAGGTGTTCAGCCATCTCCAGGAAAGCAGGGCTCCATCACGCGTAACGGTTACTTGGGAAGACAAACGCCATCACTCCAAACGTCCCCCCCTTCCTTCTTCTTCCCCCAGCTTTATATACTGAGCATGACGTCACATGGTATGGAATGTCCCTGTGGCCAGTTTGGGTCAGCTGTCCTGGCTGTGCCCCCTCCCAGCTTCTTGTGCACCTCCAGCCTTCTCAGTCAGTGGAGCATGGGAAGCTGAAAAGTCCTTGACTAGTGTAAGCACTACCTAGCAACAACTGAAACATCGGTGTGTTATCAACATTGTTCTTACCCTAAATCCAAACCACAGCACTGTACCAGCTACTAGGAAGGAAATTAACTCTATCCCTGCCGAAACCAGGACAATATCACATGAATAAGTAGAATACTTCACACATGGAAGATTTAAATTCACACTTTCTGATGCCATACATTTCATTCCAGACATGAGTTCTGGCATCTGTATACAGCAGACACCATAGTACAGTATCTAGGCACACAAAAAGGGAATTCCAATGGAACACATCCCTTGGTCGTGTCTTAGGCATATAATTAGCTACAGTCACTAAGACAACTGGCTGTTGTATTTCAAGGGCTGGCAATTCACACTTCAGCCTACTGCATGCAAGTCTGCTAGCATATGAGCTGGACAGAGTGAATATTCAATTGTTAGCTCCTCCTCTTCTCCACCAAAACTTCTTACATCCACCAAAACCAGTACCTCTCTTCACCAGTTTCTGTGGCCAGAGGAGAACCCCTTTTACAGCACACCACAACGCATTCAGGACTCTACAGCTGGTTATTCACATCCCATCGTTGGGATCTGTTTCTCCCTTCATTGACCTTTTATACCTCTGTTAACCCACTTAGACCTCCAGGGTCCAAGTCAGAAAATTCAGAGCATTGCTCTAGCTCATAGAAACAGCAGGAACTGCAACACCATCAGCCTGGGCTTGTTTGATAAAATGAGTGAGAATTGCAAGGCAGGGTTTAGAAAGATGCTAGATTTTAAAAGAGGTACAATTGGATTTACTGTTAAAACAAATGCTGTGAGAATTTCCAGAACTATTTCACTATTAACCGAAAACACCTCTGAGGAATATGCTGCCATCATGTTAAACAAGCCTGTTGCATTATAGAATAGGTACATTATAACAGATTCCATGCAACAGAGTAACAACTTAGTACCTTCTTCAGTCCTGAAGTATATTAAGCTAAAAAAAGTGCTCAAGTCATGTGAATTGCATTCCCTCAGCCATTCTGAGCAAACATCTCAAACTCCACATTTGATTTAGAGATAGTGATCTTAATTACCAATGCCTAAGTCTCAGACACTCAGCCATCAGAACTGTACCCAGACAGGCATCTGGGCAGCCATACAATACTGCATGCAAGAAGCATCAGACATTTCTGGAAGATCATCCTGAGGTGCCCACACGCTGAAAAGCTCAACAAGTAGATCAGAAATCTACAGAGCTGGACAGGGACAGAAAAAAAAAATCTCTGAATAGACAAGTCTCTGAATGGGCAGACCAGTCAGTCTGAAGGGAGATAAAACTTCAGCAGTATGAAGAGAAAGTTCCGTGTAAAAGCTTAGTCCAGTTACTTAGCTACACATTTTAAGCTGTGATCTACTTTTCAATATGCACTACATTAGTAGTAGAACTACAGGAAAAACCCTCCAAAGTAGTTTAAATAAATGTCACCCATACTTACTTCGGCAATATTTTTAACTGGTTTTCTCTAAGTTCCAGTATCTGGAGTTTAGTTAACCTGTAACAGAAAGGCATAACGAATTATCACAATATACTGTATTTTATGACAAAAGCAATCTCTGAACTTATTTATATTGCTGAATTTAAAAAAAAAAATCTACAAGTTCAAAGTATTTTTTCTGTAAGAATAGAAAAGTATGTTTTGTGTATAAATCTGCAGGTTATTTTAAATTCATTTATTCATTGGGGTTTGGTTTTGGTAAAGCAGTAAACAAACTAGATCTTGCCTGCTTTTCTGCACCTGTTTGAACACACTTGTTTTCCTTCACCCCAAAGATTTTTAAAGCACTTCATTGGATTCATTATGGGTATGTGTTATCATATACAGAAGTACACAGTAAGTAACAGAAGAAAGGTAGGATCAGTCAGTACAACTTAAGATGCTGAGTTTCTAATACTAGTAATGTATCAAACCATTTCATATAACAGGCCTCATCAGAAGAATACCTGTGGTCTTCCACATGGTAAAAAAACACCTTTAAATCCATCTTGGATTTCCTTCCATATTCTCTTTCTAGTCAGCTTCTTAATCCATTTTGATATTTCTGTTAAAAGGCAGCTTGACCTTTCTTTCAGTAAATCCTTCGTTGCAAGATAAATAACCTCTAAATCCGAAACTCAACTGCTTAGCCAAGATAAGTTCAAAGCAGTCTTGACATTCAAGCAATGTACCATCCCCAGTGGAATTTTTTGCATCAGGACAGCAGTGACAAGACTATCTCTTTGTTAAATGAAATGCAGAAACTGAGTTTGGTTTAAATACAGACAGAATTGTAAAGACAAGAGTTCTACATGTGACCCACTAACAGCCCTCATACAACACAAAATAGGTCACTGAGCTCCCTGACTCAAAAAGGAGCTTAGTGAACAGACCAGTCTTTCCTGAAGGTGCTTAACTGAGCGTGTTGTAAGGACAGCGACAAAAACCTTAATTTTGATGAAGCAGTAAGAACTATACTTAAAAGTAAAAATAGAAAGCTGAAAACAGTATTTATTTTTCCCCTACACATTTGCTCATTTTTGTATGCATTTGAAAGTAGCAATCTGCCATGCCTACGAATAACCTAAGAATATAACAGTCACCTTGAAACAGAGCAGAGGTCAACGTAGCCCAGCATTGCAAGCAGTACTTGCCATCTGGTAGCAACTGCTGGAGGGGAACCTCCTCCCCCCAGCCTCTCAAATCAAAACCAACACTCCAACAGTGCTGAAAGAATACCCTGACAAAAGTCCAGTTCATGGTAATATCACTGCAGTCAATCTAGGACATAACTGGAAAGGACTTCCTAGCCTTCTTACCCTACCTGCATCCTAACATACCAATTTGTGACAAAACAGAACTTGTTTATTTAAGCACCCTCAGATTTGAACGGTCATTCTGGGCTTGGACTTCTGAACCCAGGAACAACCAAACACTGCATTAGGCTCCAGTTGTTTTGCTTTAATGACAGGGCAAATAGCTACACAGGTTGTAGGTTTTCTTCAAAACACGACTATGCAGTCAAATTTCCCAGTTGAAAGCAGTAGAGGCAAACCTCCATTCATATGCTAACTACATATATGCACGCCGACACCTTGCTGACTTTAGCCAGAATTGACTGTACTACACTTCTAACAAGCTAATTCTCTGAACTTAAAGACTGCCTTTGGTAATAGACAGGTTCATAGCTTTGTGACCTAGTTTCATGTTCTACTCTTTCTTCAGCTAACCCTAAGAAACTGGAGATACAAATATCGAATTTCTTATGTGTAGAGCTACACAGAGACTACTAGGGAAACATTTTCAACCTCTCCTGGCTGGGAGATACAGGCTGTGTCTACACTAGTAATTTTCTTGCCATAATTGATGAGATATATTGGACTGAAGCAGTTGTCACTTCTTCCATTATGATTGGAAGGGTTAATTCAAGTTTAATATATCAATACACATCAAATACTCAGCCTAGCTGCTCTTTAAATCACTGGTGTAAACACCCATGCTAAGTATCTGAATTGCTATAAATGGAACTGAAAAACTGGGGTTTAATTTGGAAAAGAAATACGGACAGAGAACTAGTCCACCTATAGTAAAGGAAAAATAGAAGTCATAGTGGCAGAATATATATTTCCTGTGCCATTCTATCAAAGATTTGTCACACCCATCTGGAAATATTTCATTTCTCAACTGTAAAAACCCATAACCACATAAATATTTACAAATCACCTAAGCACAAAGCTGTAACAGAGTATTATTCAACTTTAAGTATATCTGGTGTAACAGCCTCAAAATTATTGTTGCAGTATTGTTATTTAATGTAACCAACTTAGCCTGCTTTTAAAATGTAGCTCAATTTTTAAATAAAACAAGATCTCTAAGTGAACACCTTGCCAGGATAAGATCAATATTCTTCCTAAATCTGATTTCTTTAACTATACAATCTGTAAAAAATGTAAAAGAAATATATAGCAGGTATACTTAGAAACTTGCTGTTCAACAGCAGTCATTCCTTGGAAAGCTAAAAATATTTCATAGAGAAATGTTCGTTATTTTTCACCTCCTTTGCAGTTTTGCTAATGCAGAATATATATATTTTTTTAAATCGTAACTAAAATATAAAGGCAAGAGCACTGAAATATATGTATCGTATAGCAGGTTGCAGTTGCAGAAGTTTCAGCCAAATTGCATATGTGTAACAAAATTAACTCCCCAATTTGATCATCACTGTACATTTATGTAAAAAATTATCCCAAAGTAGAGGCTACTAAAAATATCTACTACTGCAAATACTACTGGCAAATTGTTGAGAAAGAAGATTAAAAGTAAAATCATTGCAACATCACAGTAAAAAGTCACTGTAAGTAATACCCCACTACAGACAGCATTCTCAAGAGTTTTTAGAATGACACTGAAGATAAACTCCTTGCTTATCTTAAATACACATCAGTAAATAACGTTTCCCTTTTAAAGCCCTGTCTCAAAATTAGCGTGCAATGAGCTTCAAGTTTAGAATGCTCTGCTTATGTATTTGTATTTTTAAATGAAAATATACACAATGCATTTAGATACAACAGATACGGTTTTCTTAGGCAAGCATAAGCAATTCTCAGATTTCTGTGCACTGGCATTAAGGCTAACTCTGGGATATGTGCCAACATTAATGCATTCAAATTAGAATTTGGGAGTGGAAGAAAAAAAACACTTTATCATCTCAGAATTCCAAAGGAACTGGCACATTTAATCAAAAGCCTGGTGATTTTTAATAAGTCTAACAGGCTGGACCAGTACAACACCTCTGAAGGACAGCAAGTATGTAATGCTCATAAAAAAGATTGGATAATCTTGACCTCAATAGTATGCAAATCTTTAGCACAAATTTTGAAGGTGAGAATAAAGCATGGAAGTAAATGTAACAAAAAGCTGCATGGATACACTAAAAGTAGTTTGCATTACACAAGGTTTTCTTTCCTAACCATGTTACTAACAGAGGTGCTCAAGGACTCATTTTGGGACAATCCTGTTCAGTATTTTTTAACAGCAGCCTTAAAGGACAGGAAAAATGTTTAAGTTGCCTGATGCCACAAAAGACAGTCACAGACAATACAGTGCATTATTAGGACACTGTAGGCAAAAAACCTATACAACCTTAAGGACTGAAAAAAATAGAAAAGGGACAAGATGTCATAGCACCAAGTCAAGTGCTTATGGTTTCCTTGTAGAGTCATCAGCCATTTCTAACTGAGCTGTCCAATGCATTAGTCGATCATGTGGGAAATGACACTAGGCAGCTGCAAAAAGGGCTAGTGGCACACTAGAGTGTAACCACAGACATTTCCAAGAAAAACAAGAAGATAATCATGACATTGTACAAGCCATGAAGAGATCTCAATTTGAATTCTAAATATAGCTATATATGTTGTCATCCTCTGTCAAAAAGAAGATGATGAATTAAAACTGAAACTCATTCCAAGATATATTAATATGATCAGGCACAAAGGAAAACCTGCCATACCAGAGGGAAACAGAATTTTGTTCAGTCTAACAAACTAAGAGAGTGATATGAGAACACTATAAAAACAGCAGGTGAGAGAACGGGAGATAACACTCGAGAGATGACAGCAGTTAAACTGTGGAACAAACGAATATGAACAGTCAGAGAGAAACTGATGTGGGAAACCAGGTTTCTAACCTGAACTGCTGGAACAGAGGCCCTGACACATGGAGCATAAAAACCTTGCTAGCATTAATACGGCATTGGTTTAGTTTTTAAGAGGCATTATTACCTATAGTTGTCAGTAAGAGCAGGCAACAGAACTCAGTTATTTCATGTGTTCCCATGTAATGAAAAGTAATAGCTATAAGGCCATATACAAAACAATTAATGCACCAAATTGGAAGAAGCTGAAGGCTTGTCCTTTATGGGAATAAGCAACAATGCTCTAACTAAATATCCCAAAAGCTTCTACCAGAGCATTTTTGTTTATTTGTTTTTTAGAAAAGTATTCCCATATTCTGAAGTACAAGCTAAAAGACCATTTACACTAGCAAGCGTTTATACATAGTTGTGAAGTTGTGGGGTGGCAGAGCAGTCTGATCACTTACAGAACAGAAGTACTTAATGTCAAAGGGGTCTGAACCTTACTTTGAAATGACATTTTACTAATTCATTGTTTTCTAATTTATTTGATCTAAACATTATCTTCCTACAGAATAGTATTTATTCTGTGCAATACAATTATTAGCAGGTAAACTTACATAAATACTTTAAATTAATCTAAAAACAGCTAATGAGAAAAGTCTTAATTTCAGTTTCATTCTCCTAGCTACAAGCTAGGATGCTGCAAGTCACTATTTATATTTTAAAAACCAAGGCTGAATTCTTCATAGCTATTAAGAGAAACAAACACTACACTGGAAAATTGGCTTTCAAGTTGCCTTCAGTAACTGATTTATTCTTAAGCTGTTAGTAATTAATGACTTCACCATTTCCCTCCCATTAAGCATTATAGAAGCAGACAGTGAGGAAGAAAAAATCATTATGAGGCTTTTTCAAACTATGTGTAAGATTAACTACTTATAAGACCAACTGTGTTGGATCTGAAGTCTTCAATTTCATCTGTAGTGCCTGTTTTTTACTAAGAAAATGTTACCATTTGGTTAGACTATTAAAAAACAGAACAGAAAAATGTATAGGCAATCATTAAAATGCCAACAAGTGAAGACTATGCATCTTCCAGGTATTTATTCTTCAACCTTAATGAAGGCTTTTGAAACGTAAACTCTGTGTACTAGAAACAAGCACGATAATTAATGCTCCTGCATCATAAGCAGCATTTTTGTTAGCTGAGCGTGTAATAGATCTGGTGCTTTTAATTGTTCATCAGGGAATGACTAATAACTGGACAGAGAAGAATAGGCCAACAACTCCGATCACAGATGACTAATAAACTAATGGCCACTAACGGACTGCACCTGTGCTCACCTTTCATTGTACATCTCCTGATCTGCCAGACTTCTGCAGCACTCTATCTGGGGGCTTTTCTAAACTCTTGTAAACTATGCTGACCCAACTATAAACATACAGCCTAAGACAACTGCTTTCACGCAGCAATATACCTGGTTAACTAATAGCCTGAAAGAGAGGCTTGCTGGACATGGGATAGGGTAGGAGAGTGACAATCCAGGAGAAGAGAGCATAAAACAAGTGAAGAGAGGGGGAAAAAGCATAAATGGCTATATCAGCATGATAAGGAGAACAGGATGAATCTAGGAGTCCTCCTTTTAACAATATTATCATTTCACTTTTGCTCCCAAGATTTAATCCATTTTAAAGAGGTAGGGGTTCAGTATTTGTCTTGTATTTAAGCTATTACATGGAACAATTTGGCTTAGTCAGCTCATCGTAAATATGCTAAGTCTTTCAGAAAGATTCTTGACAACAAGGTACTTGAGAATTATAGGTGTGCATCAAGGAATCTGTGCATCCAGGAGAGGACAAGTGGAATTACAGATGTCATTATTTGCTTCACTCCAATTACTAAATGATAAACAACCCGTATTTCAGAAATACTAGTGTCCTGTACTTACTAGACTTGTGTTGTAAAAGAAGCAAGTATGTAAGTGAGTTTTATTTCTTGGCTCTTTGTAAGCATTCTGTCTGTCCTTCAAAAGCCCAATTAAAAATGGTGATAAAGATTCAGGGTTTTTTTCTGTAACTAATATGTGGCATAAATGGATTGGTAATGAACACTTCTTCCCCTCCTCCAGTTCACACTTTGCTTGAGAAGCAGCAGAAACTGCTCTGCATAAAACTAAATGTAGATACTAAGTTTCAAATTCAACTTACCTGCCAAAATTGGCTGGCAAAAACTCAAGAAAAGCATCATTCAGGTACAGCTGTGTTAGGTTTAACAGTTGGGAAAATCCGTCTGGAAGCCTATATAGAAATAAAATAATGTAGTGCATTTGTTTCAATTATATTCAGGGTATTAAGTCATATTTTCTTAAAAAACAGTACAGTATTGAAGTCCTACATATTGATAACATGAAAATTAAGGTGGTACCAGAAGCTCAACAAAATTGCACTAGATACTTGTTCTCTGTAAGATTAGTTTCAAAATTATTTTTAAGTATTGAGGACAGTATCTACAGGCAATAAAAATTACAAACAACAAGTGTAGTCTTGCTATGTATTTGTGATCTCCTGACACCCAGTGTGGAGGAGGCATTCATTAGAGACAATAAGATAAATTAAAACTTACGCAACACCTTTTTCCCCCCAGGAGAGTTATGTTGCACAAAGTTCGTATCTCTGGCAGTGCTACTTCTGGCAAATTAATTTTGTCACTATAGAAGGTGACAGGGAAATCTACTCATTTAAGCTAAGTTTGAAAAACAGTGGTCCAGGCTTCAGAGTAAAATTAATTCTTGTTATTAAGAGAGAAAACTCTTTGCATATTTCTCTACGTTCACAGAGAAGTGATGGACTTAAAAAAGCTGAGAAAGTCACATGGTATAATGCAGGATTGCCCACATAGCCTATTAAATTGGGCAAAATACTTTAATGACATAGCTATAGTGTATCACAGTGCAATGAGGTTAGTGAAGATACTTCTCAGGTAACTCTGCTCCTTGCCTCCAAGGTGGTGCATGTCTGGGGCAAGTTTGAGACTCAGCAGTGTTTGCACAAAATAGAAAACATCAAAAAAATGACAAACTTACTTTGAAATTGGATTTACGCTGGCCTCAACAACTGTCAAGACTTTACAGTTTTTTATATTTTCTGGAAACTCCTGTATGCCTGCAAGATACAGGGAGATGTAGGGAAACAGTCTTAAACTATTAGACTCCATCACAGGCATACAAATGATGCACATGAAACCACCAGCCGTAAAAACTTTAATTCATTTAGCAACCAGTGGACTGGCTCTCTGATATTTCATTTTAGATACAGTTTTCATTAAAGAAATACTCTTACGCAGTATCAATTCTTTTACTGTTCTATTCGTAAAGCATTTCATATTGCAGCTTAGCAGGCAGCTCACCAAGCAGCATTGTAGAGACACAGTACACTAACAATTCCCACTGCTCATTACCAAATATTAAAGTACTAGTACTTTGTAGTGTATTTAAGATCAGGCGCTCAGTCCCAATATTATTTATTTAAAACAGAAAAAAAAGAAGGTATTCATACACATGGTAAAACAAAGTTTCCAACAGGATCTGTTTGTCAGATGCACAGCTTGTATGACATCCAGGTGAAATGGTAAGGCTTCAAATCTTAAAGTAAGTTTATAGCATTCCTGGTTCTGAACAGATATCCCAAAATGCGACATATGCTTGCTGTTAGCTTCAGCTTATTTGTAGAGAAGGACAAAAATGCTGCAGACACACTTATGTCTGAAAATTAAAACAATAAGGAACCTCTTTTCCAAAGGTTATCTCCAGAAACGCCAGAGTGAATTTGCAACCCACATACCTGCCAAATTTGTATTTGTCAGAAACTGACAAAACAGGCCTTGGAAACAGAAGACAGGTATCCACCACATCAGTAGGAAATCAGTACTGAATCATTCTACTGATCAAGACTTTCACCTCAATCTTTACTATACCATAAAAACAAATAAAACCATGGTTATCACAACTGTAGTTGCTTTTGCAGTGTATCACTACATTGTTCTTATACCATGGGACAGGTGTTTTTATTTTAAATAAACTTGTCCTAAGTATAACAACTATTCATACTGCAATCCTTCCACTTGCATTAAGAATACACTATTTTTTCAAGAAAAAAACATACGCTAGTAAAACAAAGTTAGTTTAAAACAACCAGTTTTTTCATGTAACAGTAATCTTAGCTCTTTGTCTTTCAATTAATGCATGTAATTGTGTCTGCTTCTAGAGTGCTTTACCAGGTGTATGGAGAGGGCAGCCTGAACCCAGGGAACGAGACCACTAAGAAGGAACTGTATGCTGTGGATGTTTGCTTCTAGGCTAGTGAGAGTGTGAAATTTCATGCTGCTCAAGTGACATTAACTCTCTTACAGTCCAGCTGCAGAGAGAAAGACAAGGGCAGTGTGTCTTCTCATTCAGATTGGCAGGTGGGACTTGGTTATGTCTCTCCATGTATCTGATCTGAGAACACCGAATCAGAAAAAATGTGGCGAAGCATCAACTGCTAAGTAATGCCTTTCCTTACATAAGAAATTACACAATTTCTGATGCTAGCTTAGAGTTTGGTTCTATGTTTGTGAAGTAACAACAATGACCTAGTATATTAGGATTTAAGAGATGGCAATACGACCTGACAAGAGAAGTAGTCACAAAACACATACTTGACATGAAGTCAATTTGTGATGTTAAGGGGCAAAGTCACCATGCTAATTTTTCCATAAGTTCAACTTAAGTAGAAACACCATTTCTGTCAAAGTAGACTTTTAAGTCTTTCTTGACAGGAACCTGTTTGTCATACTAAATGGTTGAAACTATTACTTCCGACTCACACCAGGTGTTGTACTCTGTTATTGAGAGGTGAAAGGCAAGAAAAGCACACTAAGCCACACAGTTAATCCAGGTGTTTAAATACCTCCAAGTATCATGGATCCTTTTGGGAAATAGCTTGAACTTGAGAACAATAAATATAGAAGCAGAGGGGACCAGGAGGAATTGAACCATCAACTGTAATACAGGCCAAGATTTCTGACACTTCTGGTTTACTACCATGCATGTTCATGTACATGCACACGTGTAAATAAAAATATAGCTTTATATCTATGGCTTCAGCCATGTGAATTTTACTGGGGCTGTGAGTGGAGTCAAAGCAGAAGACGACAACAGGGGATACTGATTCAATTCGCTTTATTACTCTCACAGTTCAAAACCAAAACTAAAAAGGTAATACTTATAATGTAATGAAGCTTCATTTCTGGAAAGCAGCAGTGATATTTTCAAGTCCAAAAACAGGTTTAAAGAAAGATTAGAAAACTACCATAGAAAGACTAGAAATGTATCTTACCTATTTT
>NW_008794581.1:1568736-1593280 GCF_000699145.1 Aptenodytes forsteri
TATATATATATATAATCTTTGTATTAAGAGAAACACATTTCCAAGAAATTTAAATATACATGATCTTAATTCCAGTTGTAGCAAGAAGCCTCTTTCACCAAGCAAGAATATCCAAACATACAAATGGAAAGCAGCTAACATGACACAGTATCCTGAGCCATGGCAGATGGACAAAAATCTAGCACATAAGAGGCCTGTATAGATGAAGTTATGGATGATTTATATGAAGTGGTCTTCTATTGTCTAAAAAGTACATCAAGACCTCTTTATTACTGATGATATAACTTTACCTTCTTAAAATAAGAGTCTACATTAACCAGAGTAAACCACTGCTAAGCTCTTCCTTAGAGGCAGAGTTGTGTTTCAGACTCACTCTGTGCCATTAGTTTTGCTGTTTGAATCACATTGAGAGATTCTCTAAGCTTAGTTTTTCTGAAAGATGGTCACACTACTGGCCTTGACTTGATCCTTGGATGAAAAATTGCTCTGGTCCAACATGTTAAACCACATGTTTTTAATATTAATATTAGCTTCCACTGCCTGTGTCAAGAATTCATTGAAGCACAGGAGACTTAAATCTGTGATAACTACCTAGAAAACAAAACACACAGCACTTCTGCTAGAGGGGAGAATATCAATGTAAACTTACTCTCAAAAGAACAGCCAAATAAAATATTTGCTATCCAAATACAGACATGTTAAATCAGCATGCTTTTGTACATAATCGGAGGACTCTACAGTAGTCTCTTGTTTGACTATGCCTTGGGCAAGAGGCAGCAACAGTTTTAACAAATTAACAGCAGAAATTCAACTGATATGAGAAATATCAGCTAACAATGAAGGAGCCCATGAATTTAATTTTGCTTATTCTTAGAGCCAGGATTGTTATAGTACACACCATCTTCACCAACCTCACTCAACACTTCAGTATGGATAAGTGGCAGCCATCATTCAAAAGAGCAGTAAATTGGGAATGACAGCATGAAATATACCCAATGTTTGTAGTACACATTCAGAAGAGAAAAATCAAGAGACTGCTCCTCTCTACCATGTGATAGGAAGTTGCATTTACTAACTGGCTATACAACAACCTTCAGACACTCACTTTTACTCAGCTATATTCCTCCTGCATGCTAGAAACATGCAGTTACTGTTGGATTAGTATTCTTTCAGTTCTCCCACCAAGAAAGCGAAATCAAAAAGCAAGTAAGAAAGAAGAGTAAGAAAGAAGGCACAGAGACACTGGAAAAGAGATGGGAGAAGGACAAAGGGTTGTAAAGAGCACTTTATAAGAGGATCTGGTCCTTCTTTCTCTGCTTTCCATCTATCCTTAGCGTCCTGGATCTTTGTCCCCGTTAAGGAAGCTCAGCAAAACTCAGGGTCTCCGTGACCACATCTTTCCACACTCCTTTTGTAACACTGTGCTAATTAATCCATTTGATAGCCACCCCCACCTTCCATGAGCATCTGACCAAAGGAGCACTGCAAATTGAGATCCACATTCCTTTCTAAATTCCGTTTTTCTTTTGGGTTTTTTACTGTTTCCTTTATAAACTGATACCCAAGGATTACAGAAGAGGAAGACAGCACAACAGATTACTTGGGAGTTATCTAGTCTGTTGCAGCCTTATCCCACTTTCCTTGGAAAGCATCATATGGACAGGTTCTTCATCCTACTGTTTCCTACTTTATATGATAACAACCATCACTCCCAACCCATTTCAGTGCTGTAGCTGATGTACAGATCACGCTGTTTTCCAGAAAAATACAAACCATCACACTTGTGGACTATGACCATTTGCAGAGCACAACAGGAGGAAATATGATTTGCTGGTAATCTTTAATTCTAACTACCAGATCCAAGCTGAATTGAGAGCAAAATTCTTTTTGTAGTGTAGTTTCCCACAAGTGAGATTTACGTACTAGCTTTTAGAATTTCCTTGTCTGTTTGTTCCTCCCCATTTTCCCAAATTTCAGGCACTTTTAAACTCTCTGGCCAGTTTCTACCAAAAACAACACTTAAAAAAAACCCCAAAAGGCGGGGGCAGGACTGGAAGATTGTTAAGGAACATCTGGCAGTAAGGTAAGGAAAAGGAATCTAAAATTCTTGTTTGTACTAAGCCAAAAGCAGAAAGCATTCATAATTCCAAACTCTACTTGGCAAAAACTCACCAGCTAACCAGCCTAACCTAGAAATGGTGTTTAATCAGGATCCCAGACCAGCTGTGGCACATGCCCAAAGGGCACACCAAAAAGGTCATACAGGGATTTCAGGTCAATGGCCACAAATCTGAAGGTAATCAACCTCAGTTCTGGATCACATAACACGGCTGAAATATGGAATTTCGCCTCTAACTCCCCAGAGAGCAATGATTGTTTTGGCACAGCTTGTCAGAGCAAATGTGCACAAATGTCCCTCTCTTTGTTTAGACTGCATTAAGGCAATTGTAAGTATAATTGGGGTCCCACTCACCATCTGGAGTTACACATCTCCTCCCCTACATAGCACAATCCTTTCCTTTCACCAGGGTTAGCGTAACTTGCAGAGCAGGAGTGAAAACTGGGACAACTTTTTCTCTCTATCAGATAAGATTTTTTTCCAATCAGAAATACTGGCAGTTCTGGATTTACAGAAAATTGTGCAAGTTACAGAAGTCACATCCGCCACTGGCAGTATCCTTTACTGCAATGGATCCCAGAGCTGACACTCGAGTATGCCACTGTTTCAGCTATACTGCAGATGGGGGCTTGCTCTGCTGTTCATACTCCAGTCATGTAGCTGTATTTTTCTTCACAATCAAATGCTAAAACTAGTATGCCCAGACTTCAGTTACCGAAACCATTAATGCTATACAGCAGTGGCAGTGCCTCCAAATCAAGTTCCACCTCTTCTCACACTGAAACTTTTTAAGCAGGCTTGCAAAAAAAAAAGTATTGGTTCAATTCCTAAAAAGCACAGAGAAAGAAAATCACTAACAAATATGAAACCTGTGGAAGTCATATGGTGATGTCCCCAAAGGAAAGAGTTTACAGCTAGATCTCTCAGTTTGTGGGGAATGTGAGGGAAAAAAAGAATTCTCTCCAAACAGCAGGCACACCAAAAAGCCCTCTTGCTGCAAAATAAATGAAACTACAGCCCACTGTGCACCCGTCCCACTCTGCACCCTTGTAAGTATAGAGGACACAGAGGCAAACATACAGGCATAGTTTGCACGAATATGAAAGCAACCTTAATTATGTACATTCTTCCCTCAGCTAATCTATTCATCCTGGTCTCAACTTCTGGGCAAGCAGCTATTAAGACCTGCCTGAAAGCAGCTCCACCATAAAAAGAGCAGCTTTTGTTTGTTCTTTCACTCAGGCCTCTGCTACAACTGTCCTTCTAGCCAATATGGATCAAACATGGCAATCAAAATATTTTCAGAGCTCAGGAATACACGCCACAACTCTCCCAAAGATTATGTAGAATCTGTTTGCAAAAGCTGGAATTTTAAACTGAAAGCTTTAACTAAAGTATCAGTCAACAGTGTGTATTCTTATATATTTATATAATTTGCTTTAATTTGGGATTTCTGCATACCTTCTGAATTAAAAGCAGCATTTTTTGTTATTCAAAGCAAGCAAGCAGTGTGTTAGAGCTCAATCAATTCACTGCACAATGCTGACCCATCCATCCTTCCTTTTGAACGTTCATTCCTCTTTCCAAAATTCTTAGAGGATCCCCTGCCACAGCTGGTTTCAGATCAACCAGGATCTCAGGTTGCCATGAGGTGCCTGACCAGCCTGCAGGGCAGCAGTAACAACTTTCTGCTCAGAGCTGGAGTTGCAGCTCAGCACGAGGTTGGCCTCCGTGTACCTGTGCACAAGGTGGTACTCAGTACACTAGTCACTGCCAAGCAGCTTAGGAGCCTCTGGCTTATTTAGTGAAAACCTATCCTTAAAAAAAAAAAATCATTTCAAGAGAAAGGAACAACCATTGCAAATACACTTTTGTCTAGTTCTACAAACAGATATCCCAAAGTTTTTGAAATATGCTATGTGTCACATCAGTTGCTCCTCTTGCACACTTAGAGTATCAGAATTGTAAAATTCCTCGCAACTTGGTTTTCTTGTGTATGAGCATTACAGAAGCTGTGGCTTTCTGTCTCTTACTTGGAGACCTGTGGAAGAAACCTACCTTTCTCAAGAAGTACAACTCAGAAAATAAATCTGTCATAGATTTAACCTATTGTCATTAAACTTGTTACAGATTTAATAAAACGCCTATTTTAAAAACATTTTATAGCTTTATATTCTCTAGTCTCTCCACTTTGTTTACGCAGTAAAGTTCCCTTCCTAGAAAAACTTTTGCTTTTATCAAGGAAATCACTAATCTAAAAACCTTACAAAAATTTTACAAAACTCTGAAAACAAACTCCACTGGATGTCCTGATTTTCTTTGAAGTGACTTTGTTTGACAAGTACCTACTTACAGCTTAGTAAGCAGGTTCACCTCTCCATCTTCACTTTACAAAGTCCTTTTCTCTAATTCTCCATGCTCTGAAAGTTTTAAAGTTTCCTTTCCTATTTGTCCTCCCTTTAATGATGGTCACTTGCAGGGTTATAAGACTACACTGGGGGCTCCTTTCTTAAGTTTACACAATGAAAAATGGAAGTTGAATCTTTATTTAGAGGACTGTTCGGAGGTTTTCCATACAGGAAAATAGAGAACATTTGTACAGTCGCTGTAATGATTAATGCAAAAGTGTCAGTCAAGCTACAAATCTGACAGAAACAAGTTAAACAGTATTTTCATTTAAAAAACAGAAAAAAAACCAGGAAATACTTCCATAGGGAAATTTTTAAGCTTTTCTAATGAGTTTTGAAGAAAAATATACTCTTATTGGTTGTGATAACTATTATAACACAATTAGATTGACAATAAAATACAGTATTGGCAATGTATTCGGTGCTCATTTTGTTAATGAGGTGGGTACTTAACCACATGCATTTATATAGTTATAAAATATTTATTCACAATTAAGAGAAAAGGCTCTTTTGCAGAATAAGTGTCCGCATGTGGAAAAAGCGGCAGCATTAAGATGTAAACTACTTTTTTATAGCTTTGAACCCATTACAAGTCTGAGCCAAGTTTAGTATGTCTAAAATTTTTGTTTTGAGACCACTTGTGAAATGCAAAAATTTAAGTTTTTAATCTGAAAACTAAAAACTCATGCCAATTCTGTGAGGTTCAAACAGTAGTAAATCCTATTTTATACTGTATGCTAGCCTCCTGATCTGTTTAAATGGATAATGCCTCCTCATCGCTTTCTCCAACAATAACTTGCACTGCTAAATTATCAGAGCTGATGCAGGCAGAGAAAACAAGATGACAGTTTAGTGGGGGGTTTTTGTGGTTTTTGGGGTTTTTATTCCTTTTATACACATGTACTGGCACAGCTAGGATACTCCAGCAAGCCCACAAGAGTATTCCAAGCATTCATCCTCAAACTGTTTAAAGAACTTCAATTTTTAGAGTAAGGTATCTCTAGGCCTGCTCTAGCCACATTCCTTACACAATGTAAAGGAGAAGGAGTGTGAGTAGCAAGACAGGTTCCTAAATGCCTTTTCTCTGGAAAAAAAGGATAGCCAATAATGCTGCTTCTTGAAGACATGCCTGACACACTAATTTACATAAACCTAAACATGCCAGGGCAAGGTAAAATTGCAAAATGTGAAACACTAGAAAGGTCGTGGGCAGCAGTTTTGTTCATAATGCTGTCTTGGACAATTAACAAGTTTCAGGTGGTTTTCAGCTATGTCTCATTCATGGCTGGAGTGTTGTCGAGTCCCCAGAGTAACCTGAAACTAAAGTGTAACGTAAACACATAAAGCTGCTTTGCTTTTTTTTCCCCGCCATCCCCTACCACCCTAGGCTGCAAATTCAGTGTTGTCTAACCAGTCACTTTTGGTTGATACATGATGACTGTCACTCAAAGCGCACCCCTTTACAAAAATAAAGGTACATTCTGCCTTTACATGCAAATCTACATCTAAAAAAACCCCATAATTACTTCTACAATGCCTTTTCTGTGTTACAAAAATATCTTTGAGTCCAGGAAGAGATTTGTATTGAACGTATTTCAGAATTTCAGATAGGTACACTCAAATTCCACATTAAAGACCTTAACTGCAATGAAATTCTATTCTGTTCACATCCTTTCTTACACACAGAGATCATTTTATTCTGCAGAGACAGATCGTATTCAGTACCTTTAATAAGACAGACAATAAATTTAAGAAAAAAATACTATAAACACTTCAATAAAGAACTTTAAATAGAATAGCTGCCTACATTTAGGATAAATTTGTGACTTCTATATGATGATACATTATAGTAAAGCTACAGACTCAGGAGTCAGCAGCAAATCAATTATCTTTATTTCACTGTCATGGATGATATAAAACTCCTGCTCCCGTCTGCCCTTCCCGCCCAGTGTAAGCAGAGAAATAGCATATTTGCAGCAAGTTACTTCTGTATTCAGGATCTTCCTCTCTTACTTCTCCCTGCAGAAAATAAAACTTGGCTCTGTCTCCCTATTAACTATGAATAATTCTCAATTCCTTGAAAAACCATATACCTAAATGCACCAGATGGGCAACATAAGACTAGATACTCTCCTGAATTCTCATTTTCCAATTCCCCAATTTCTGGCACAGAGCGTACTAAAGCTAGTTTGCCAAATCAGCAGATGATTTTAAAACACTGAAGAAAACATTTGATCTAAATTTGCATCTGTTAACAAAATTATTTAAAATTACTTAAAATAATTTTATAGGCAGATATGCCTGGAGGCAGGGGGTGTGTGTATGTGTGTGTATGTTTGTTTTCTTGGGTTTAATTTGTGTATTTTTCCACGAAGATTCCTTGCAATACAGACTGACAAATTGACACGTTTAAATTCGCTGTAACATCGCAGTGAAAGAGGACTTCTTAATATCTAAGAGACTATTGAAGATACTCTTATTTCCAAAACACCATGTTTCCTTTGGTTTTGCTAGTTATTTTCTAACCTTGCTATTTTATCCTCCGAAGGCCTGAATAACATAGAACTTGAAAGAAAAAGATTGAATTTTTAACACTTGCAAGCAGGGAAAAATAGACCATCTCACTGTTTCCCACTACAATAACTCCACAGGCACAAGCGATTTCAAGCCCATTTCCCAGGCTTCCAGGAAAGTCTGATTTCCCTGGCAGTCACCTCTTCATATGCTTCAGCCTTTCAAATCACTTGATTCTAGTAACCTGTAAAGCTAACTCTTCTGTCCGTTTATAGATGCCATCATACACTGTACATGAATGTTTTCCCCTTCTTCAAAGAAGAGGTAAAAATACTTCCTTGACAGTCTTCCACATTGTCCTAGGTGCAGGCTAAAGCTGGCATCCTGGAGCCATGAGGAAATTGTCCCCTAAAGGCTGATAAAACCTTAAAAGAGACAGATTTAGGAGTGAAGAATGGTGGTGCGCGTTTTTTTGGTGGGTGGGGTTTTTTTCCCCTTATGTTATTATGTCAATACATAAATAACATGGCCATAGAGGATTAAAAAAAAAATCTTAAATTTTCCTTTAGCTTCATAAATAAAATACTCGTTTTTCTACATAGGTCTTACATTCTGTATGCTGCAACTTCTCTTTAGGATGTAACCCAGTAGGACTGGGAGAAAAGGGCATCTCTTGATGCTTTCTACAATGCAGGATGTAATTTCTGGTATAGGGATGGTATAGGGATGGAGTTTATTTATTGTAACATTTGTTCAAGTATAATTTCATCTTTGTGACTAGGATAGCATCAAGCTTCAGGTAAAAACTTCAAAGCTGAAGCGTACCTGGAAAGAAGCAATGGAATACCTCTGATATTAGGGGTTCACAATAGCCTTGGGAATCAGGTTAAAATGCCACAAAAGGACAACTGATGTACTCACTACCAAAAAAACTACAGAATGTACTGCCCATTGCCAAGACTAAAGGCAAAGTTAAAACTAACTCTGTTCCGTGCTTGCTGCACACATAGCAGCAGTTTGATATTATAGGCTACATCTATGCCATGACCTCTTCAGCAGCCATGAATAATATATTCCAAACCAAACACTTGTTTGTACAAACACTTGTACAAAGAGTTCTGTATGCTTTAGAACACACAACCATCAGAGGCTTGTACTCCGTAACTCAGCACATCCCTAGAAATATACATCACTTGATGCAAAGACTATAGACAGAGAAGGAGTCAAATGAAGACTGCTAAATAAAAATCGCACCCTGTCTGGCTCAAGAAGGCCCAATAACAGAAGGTGCTGGACACTGGGAACACACAGGGAAACATGCACGTCTCCTGGCTTTCCGTACTTTACTAAATCTTCCCTAGGCTTCTGCTTTTGGTCACTGTTGGAGACAGGACACTAGACTAGATGAATCCTTGTTCTGATTAAATATTATTAAATATTCTTAAGTACCCACATTTGCACATCTACCGTGTCTCTGTTACAGTTTTATATATTGTATATATGAAATTAGACACATTTAAATCTGAAATTAAAAAGGCAAGACCTTTTATGAGCTATTAAAATATCATAAAGATTCCTTTCTTTGACTAATACCTTTTATGTAACTAATCTGCTACCTTGAAGAATTTCTGCAATTTTGATCTTTCATCTAAACATCAAATATTATGCATACACACATATATGTATGAAGTTCTACTTGGAAAGCTGGATGCTCTCCTGTGCAACAGGTCTCCCTCTGTGAGCCAGACTGCAATTCATGAGGTAACTGGAGCACACTTTAAAACTGAAGCTTCATTCCTCATTTTTGGATCAGCTCTTTAGAAAATTAAATACTTCTCTTCAGTCAATACATTGAATTATGCCTATGCCACAAACAGCTCAACTAATTTACATGAAAATCCTATCATATTTCATGTACACTGGTATTTGAAAATTAAAGTCTAACTAACTACCCTTCTAAAATGCAGCCTTTAAAACTAAATTCATATTTGTTCTAAAGGCATCCGCACTCCATGATTTAGCTCCATCCACATCAGAAGAAAACACTTATGGTATTATCAGTACTACAAGAAAAACACAGGAACTATTACCTTCACTTGCCACAACCACAGGAATCTGAAAAACACACTCAATTATTTTAGAATTTGGCATCTCTCATCATCCTGCACTAAGATTGGTGATGAATCTCCAGTAATATTTTTTTTTTTTTAATAAATTAAGGGAAAGCAATCTCTGTGCTTCCCACAAAGTCCACTGTTTCCACACTGTATTCTTTCAATATCTAACAAAGAAAAAGGAAGAACCAGATATTTTGATCAGTTTTGCTAGTCTTGGAAAACTAGTAAAACCCCTCCTATTTGGCTCTACTATAGACACACATCAGAACAATCGGTGACAGTGGGAAACTGAGCAGTAAATTCGTACCAAGAGAAAAGGAGACACAAGGAAAGAGTATAGGCTTGCAGTTGTCAAGAGAAAAATGTTCTGTGGTTGCAACAGTGGATAGGGAAACAGAAAGGTACTTAAGCCAAGAAACTGAAGTCTCAAATAATACCAAATTTATTGCAGAATAAACAGCACTATTTCTTACCTCACCCAACAGGGACAAACAGGGACCCTGATTTGTTTGAGTTTTACAGAGCTTTCAGGAATGGTGGGAGACAAGATGTCCCAAGTAAACAAGTGTGTGACCTCAGGACTATTTTTGATGTGCAACACTAGGCAGAGAAGCTATCCAAACCATGATAAGATTGAGAACAGACACATGATAATAGTTTAAATAAGCTTGTGTCCTGTCTTTTCTCTGGAAAGTGTTAAAAACAAAACAAACCAACCCCTACAAAACAAGAGTTTCACCATTTACTGGGATAGCATATCATTCAGCTACTGCCTCCTTAAATTCTTTATATGCCTCAGAGGAACAAGTGCTCTTTCAGCAGCTCTCTGAAGGCTTAGCTAAAGGTTACGCCATTTTGGATGGACAAGTAACTCTCTAGCTGGTAAGTGACCAGCTGCCTATTTACGTACATAAGCTAAGGAATTTGCCAGCACTAGAACTCAAATGCCCTTTTGCTGCTTTTAAGTCTTCTGCATTGAGAACTTGTGTTGGAAACAGTTAATCCTTTCAACAGTTCAGTCTGGGACAAAAAGATGATTCTTTCTCTGTTGTGTGTCACTGTGAAAGTTTAAGGCCAGTGTTCTTTAAGAAAGACTATTAATCCACTTGTACCAGGAACAGAGCAGTGACAATCAGGTCAATTTATCACACTAAATGCTGCGTTCATTAGGCAGAAGTAATAAAGTAACAGTTTAAGTACAGATTGAGCTACAATGGACAATCAAGGAGAATGCCAACACCTCAACAACTACAATACTTTCTTAATAAAGGAGAACTTACTTAACTTTGCAGAGTCATAATTAGCTAGCTGTCCAAATAAAACCATGAATTTAGTATGATAAAGTCTGTCATATTTATGTAATTCTTATTTCCAAATATGATTTCAAGGAGAAGTTCTCTTACTTCACTTTGAATTAGTAAGACAGGACTATTATATCCTCATCAGTTAGCATGATTGAACTTTTTTTTTTAATCTCAAATAAGCCACACAAATAAGTCTGATGACAATATAAGTTATTTCAATTTCCTCACAGTTGCACACATCTGCCAGCTTGGCAAAGCAGCACCATTAATAAAACCCCATATATACAATACTTGGCTGACAACATTTCATAATTTATAAAAGGCTGACTCACACTGAATGATAGATTTCTAACAAGTCAGACAAGTGAACCAGTCATTGTCCATAGTCACTTTTCCTCATGTGACAGGGGTTACCATCCCCAGAGCAGGACAGCAAAGCAGCCAAGTCCTACTACAATTTTCAGACAGCTCATTAAAATAAACCAAGAACAATTTCCATATGAAACAAAATATAACAGAATCCAGCAAAATTTTACAAATTCTTGTGCAAACTCTCTTCAGTATAGTGAAACATGAGGAAAGCCTCTAAAAGTAATAAATTTGAGCATATGCATTTTGAAAGAATAGAAAATACAATGTCAGTTTTCAGTAATGAATCTCAAAGTACCAATCAATTTGAGATACACAATTAAATATCACAACCAGACCATAAAAGAGTATCTTTTATGTTAGGCAGTGATTTAGAGTAGTAATTTAAAATTTACTAGCTGTGTAGCTTCTAGAAATTATACTTTCACTAGTGTCTTTGTACAGTCAATGGTGATTTGCCTTTTAGCTACCCCAATATAATAAGTGCAGTGACTTACCATTCTTGCTGACATCCAGTTCCCTGAGATTAATGAGATTTGCAATGGATGCTGGCAATGTGGTTAGATCATTGTCTGGCAAACTCAGCTTGTGCAGAGACTGACAGTTAAAAAGTTGCTATTGAAACAAAGAAAAAAGTGAATGCAACTTTCTCTTAGTTTCCTCTATATAGCTTTTGTTTTTAATCCCTTTAAACTTCTGACCTCACAGCTTGAAGGCCAGACTATTTAGTGTCTTTGACTACAAAAACTTTATTTAACTAGTTTTATTCAAAATTGACTAAGTTTACAATGCTTAGGAAAGCAAAAAACTGCAAACAGTCAGAACAAGCCAGCAGCTATGCTTAACACTTCCTACAAATTCCTTCCAGTATCTCAGAAATTGTGACCTGTAGTTACACACAGTCCTGCAAACATCACAAAATATTTTCCATAATAGACATGCCATGTGATACTCCAGAGGTAGTTACAGTTTCTTCAAAAAAGAAAAAAAATAGATTGATAGATGCATTTTTTAAAGGCAAATAGTTCTGGAACACAGGATTTGAGTAGGTATTGATCTTCTCTAAAGGTTTAAATTTTATTCTGTCATATCTTGCAATATTTTTTTTCCCTTCCTAGCTCAAGTACAGAAAAATCCAACAAAACTATCGTGAAAACTAGTGAAAGTTTGATCTAAGGATATAGAAAACTATATAATATCTTCTGTATATGTGCATTATAATTTGTACCAAATATTAGCTCAGAGCCAGATCTCTCCCTATATGCAAGGAAGCCTATACAAAAGCCTATACAAGCCTATATGAGATTCTTACCCAAAAGCTTTACAAATTGACAAAATAGGGCAAGTAATATTAGTGTAATGGAAGAAAAATCTTCAAATGATATGTAGGAAGCTTACATATAGTACAAAATAAATATCTGTAAGAAAATGGTTGAAAAGGTTTTATCTGAACAATTTATGATGAATATTCCTTTAACAACAATTTTGGAGAAGATCATTCATATATACCTGGACTTAGTGTTCTTTTCTTTTAGAATTCTGAGGAAAAAAAAAATCATAAAAAACCTGGAAGTGTTATATGACTAAAAAAAATTATCCCAATCAACATCATACCAATGGGCTTAGTTCAACCAAAATTTCCTGGGTGTCTCTCAATTACGAGGCCACTATTTCAACCACAGGCTGTTGAACAAGCCTCATTCATGTAATGTTTGCATATACCACCCCAGAACAAAAGCAGACATAAATTAGCAAGATGAACAGTTCAAGTAATGAGCTTTAACTTGCCTACTGATGTTTCCAGTTTCTCAGAAATGTGCACCTGTTAGAACTAGTTGATATCATTAAGGCTCTGAAGAGTTACAAGTTACTTAGGATATTATATGGGAAGGAGAACTTTGATGAGCTCATGTGTTTTGGAGCCATTCCTTTATTTCAGTACTTCAAGCAAGAATATATACTTAAAACTGAGCCCTGAAAACAAAAATCTGGACTCTTGGAATCATTAGAAATTTCCCCGATTAGTTAGGTGAAAGCAAATGCAGCACAAGGAATTGCAAGATCCCTAAAGGAAAATGGGGGAGAGGGGAGTTTTGTATGGTGTTGACTTTGTAGTTGTTCCTTTTGTTGTTGTTCTTTTTTAATGTTTGCATATTCAGTGATTAAGTAAATCATTATTACTGTTAGTAAACACCAGAAGTCATATAATTAAGGACTATTTTACTGCAGAATTCCAATTTCTTCCGAATAGCAAAGTGAGAGGGAAAACTAAAACTGCTACAGTTTGAGCTTTTCAGCTCAAATGCACACCGTGGCACTTGGGATAAACAGGATACCTTTTCAGATGTGATTTAGCACACAAGATGAAAGAATTTCAAATGCCTGGTCACTTTTGAAACTGAGACTACACACCAGCACCTTGTGTAAAGCAAAGTCCTTCTCTACCACCATCCTTCTCTCCACCGCAGTTTGCTCATGCTGCGCCCTTGGCAAGTCAACTAAATTAAGGAGCTATACTGTAAGAACCGATTTTTTAAGTATGCTGGAGTTCTGAAAAGATTGGCGGCAATTAAAAAATAAAAAAAAGCCACACACACTGACAGGCCGTTTCAGTGATCAGGTTGACAAGACAGCCCCAAACCAGTTGTGTTGTGGCATACACAGGGCAGCAGACTGCAAAACAGGAATAAGAGCACACCACCAGGGGCAAAGAGGAAAGGGGAAGAATGGGAATGTCTTAACCAGGCTTCAGAAAGCTGGAGACAGCCTAATAAGTACCACACCCTTCGTCTGAGATGGCTTAATAGAAGCCTTTTTCAGAGTTAAAAAACTAAATAAAAGCCTGGATTAGGAAAAGTCACACACAGGTTGAAACTCTGGCTCCAAAATTGGCTAGGATAATTTCAAACATTGCAGGCCTTCCCTTACAGAACTATCCCTTCTATGAATAGTTTTAAGATTACAATTTCTGTCAAATGATTAAATAAAACACTTTTACTATGTCTTCACTACTCCCTAATCTCTCTGCTTGTTTCCTTTACAGTATTTGAATTTATATGTGAAGGTTTTTTCTTTTGAAAATTGAAAGGGTAGTAAGAAATAATGAACAAAATTACTTAAAAGCTGAAAAAAATGCTTAGCTTCTCAAAAATAAGCCTATAAGGATGACTTATTAAAAGGTAGAAACACATTAACATAAAGCAAGTGTAGGCTATTATAGGTCCCCGCAGTTCAGTGAAGAAAAGCAAAAAGGAACAAACCATAAATGTTCAAGCAGTCTTTCTAATAACATGGATAATTTAATCTCCAAAATTACTTAAAAGCTGAAAAAAATGCTTAGCTTCTCAAAAATAAGCCTATAAGGATGACTTATTAAGAGGTAGAAACACATTAACATAAAGCAAGTGTAGGCTATTATAGGTCCCCGCAGTTCAGTGAAGAAAAGCAAAAAGGAACAAACCATAAATGTTCAAGCAGTCTTTCTAATAACATGGATAATTTAATCTTAGACTAGACCAAGGCAAGTGGCAGACTGCCCACCTCTCAGTTTACTCACGTATCAAAATTGGATTTCATATAGCAAGTGACTAATGAAATCAAATGGCATGTAACAGAAAAGGAAGACAAAGCAGACTAACCATTTCTTCTGGTCTAAAATGCCAATATGCATCAATTTGATCGCTACAGTACAGTCTTTCTTCCTCTTAAGATTACTTAAAGGGGTTTTTTAGAGGATTATGAGTTTGGGAGGAAGATGTTTGCTTAGTTCTTATGATTTGGGAAATAGGAATTTAAGACAGGAAGAGTTCAGAAGACTTCCTTTTTTTTGGCTAAGAACAGTATTTTATTCTGGTTTTTAGGCATTCAGTTTTATTCGTCTCCAATAAAGAATGACAGACAGGAATGAAGTTCTGAAATCATCTGGGAAAAAAACTCAAAAACTGATACAAAGTCTTTAAAAGCAAGCTACTAAAACCTAAAGTGGCTAAGTCTAGAGTAAAGAAATACCTGCTTAGGAAGAGACAAGAATAAAATAGTGGAATTTTTAAACTAGAACAGACTTTGACAAAATGTCTAGTTTTAACTTATATGTTATTAGCTCTATTCAACATACAAATACAGATTTTCATTGATGGCTTCTCAGAAGCATTTACGGTTGGATTTTCAAAAGCACTCAGCTGATTTAAGTCAGCTTTACTGGAGTCCAGGGCTTCTGATACCTGTGAAGTTACTATCCTGAAATGGTTTTGTTTCCTTATTTATTTCATTTATCTTTCAAAAAATCCAAACCAGCAAAACCTGAAGTGCTTAGAGCAAACTTTCCAAAAAATTTAACAAAGCATTCTATAGTTGTCCTGCGTGACAGTGAAGATTTGCACACAATTGTGACAAAGCAATTTTAAATATTAAGTCTTTCATCTAACTACTATGTTTTTAATTCCACCAAGATAGGACCTAGTAATGGAAACAAGTCTATTGCAACGATCACTTTGTACTTCTCAAAAGTTTCACTGGCAAAAATTTTCATTCTTTTCTCTTGTGTACTGCTAATTCAGCATGTAGCTTGTCTTCAGATTTCAGAACAAACAACAAATACTAATTCCTGTAATAAAGATGTAATCAAAGTGGCATTCCAGCTCTCTAGTTTTTGAACTTAAGTAATCTGAGATACTTCAGAAAGTCTCTTCAGTCACATACCGAAGAAGAAAGCAGGACTTCAAGTGAAGTGAAGTGACTGTAGCTATCTTTTGTGGGCACAGAGATCTGAGCAAGACATTAATCTTGCTTCTTCTAATCTTCATGTGTTATCAGAGATTCAAAATAATGCCGCAATTTGTTGAATACAGTTAGTCAGTTTGAACAGACACTGCCACAGAAGTAAATTAGCCTGCCTTTTCTGCTGTGTACCTCTCTTGGGCTGGATCAGTTGCTTAAGCAGTTTCATCCCAATTCATGCAGCAAACTAGTCAAGCTGGAACGCATAAACAGTCCTTCTACCAGGGCCGCTTCTTCTGCAACCAACATTTACTTAAAAATATTTGGCAAACTGCAGCCTAAAAGCTGAAGCAGGAAGCTAGACACTATCAGCTTCTACAATGTTGATGAAGTAACAGAGTTAATAAATGGAACTAAAAGAAAAACCACCCAACATACCTTCGGAAGCTCTTCAATCTGATTAGCATCTAAATAGAGTTCTTCCAAGGTCTTTTCAAAAGTAAAAATCTCCTTAGGCACCTGTTCCAGGCTGCAGTGAGAATAATCAAGCGTAGTGACTGTTTCCTCCTCTCCACGCAGGCAGCGGCATGGCACCAGCCGCACAAACAAATTCCGCTTTGTTGTCATTTTCAGGCACTGTAAAACAGAAATCAGTTGATTTAAAAAACCAAAACAACTTCAGAAATACGCACGACGGCAGCTTCTCAAACTTCCACTGGCTGCTAAATACTTTAAAAAGAAAGAAGTGTATGTATATACACCTGCAAATGTGTGTGTGTATACACATATATGAGGGGGAGGGGAGAGAGAGGATTTATTTATTTTATTTTAAACACAACGGATCTGTAGTGGCATTAAATGGGGTTAACACCTACAGACCCCAGAAGATGAAGTAAAAATTTAGCCTGTAACTTGTCACCTGCTAACACAGCCCAACACTGCAGAGAAGTAGAGAATTTTGAAGCAGCAGTTCTGAATTGTCAACTGTGTTTTTACAACATAGCTTATCCCTACCTTTACAAAAGCTACTGGGATGATATTTTTGGTTAATCTAATAAAATCCACCCTCTACAGAGCATTAAAACGTAGCTATAGGAAAGCTTTTTTTTTTTTTGTGGTGAATAAGATTAAATTAATGTACCTTAATTTCAAATCCCTCATTTAAAGACAGAATACAAAAAAAGAACCAGCATGGTTTCTACCAACTGTTCTATCTACAGTTTAAAAGGAAAGGTTTCCAAGTGCACAGATAAAGAAGTGACTTCTTTTTGCAACTCCATTCAGTTTGGAAAACTTCAACACATCTTGCTGTGCACACTGGAACTAAGGAAACGTCACTTTGCTATGGAAATGTATCTTTCTTCCTTTAAACTCAATCATTGCTACAACAGTCCCCCCTGGTCTCCATGGCTTCTATGATATTCCTACTCAGCAGGAGACAGCAAACCTAAATGGTGCAAACTGACTAGCTGATTACTGACAGCACACACCAGCCCTGTTCTGCCTCTTTTCTCCTCAGCAAGAGCACAAGTTTAGTTCTCTTTCCTCTAATTAGCAACAAATTTTCACAAAATTCAGAAACAATCATCTTCAAAACGTCACCTCAAGTTTCAAGTTTGGCTGAAATCAGGTGACAGACTTAATGCTTTTTCAGGAAGGACCAACATGTGCAGAGGGACAACACGATCATGTAAGCTTCATTTCCTCAGGAAATTGGTCTAAAAATACATACTCTTCCAAAACAGCACTGCGTATTTATTTTCTCAATCAAACTCCAAATTAAAATATGCTTTTTTTTTTAATCTCCATTTTTTTGGAATTGCAGAAATTATATTTCAACTTCTGGATTGGTGACAGGAAACTTTCTTCTCTAAGTGCCAAACAAGTCTTTCAGACACATTTAGCAGACTGCACTTCAACTTTGAGACAGTATGTTATTAATACAGGGAGAAAATAAAATACCATGGCTACTGCACTATAGGAAGTCACAGGCTGCAAGACCCCTCTTCTTACTAAGACAAGAAAAAAAAGTCATGCACTTGGATTTTCCTCTATGAGCAGCTAGCCTGCCAAGTACTTCACAGTATGTTTAATTTATATGACAACAGGTCGAGGGACTACTGTACTTTATTGTTTTCACTAAACAGAAGTACAACTTACCACTCAGGCTGGATACATCCATCCATTAAAAGGATGGAAGAAAACTCTTCATTAGAATAGTGGGATACCAAGACTTCGTTTTTTTAAACAGTGCTTCAATGTTGCTAGGATTTTGTTACAATGTTGATTATCTAGCAGAACACTTAACACTTCCCATAAAACTCCAGCCATGTTATTTAAATAAAGCGATCTAAAAATAAAAATATTTAACTGTATTGCAATGCAAAGAGTATAGAGACTGCAAATTCCACGCTGGGGATTTCCACAGAATAGGAAAGTCAGCAAAAGAGACAGCATAACCTCCTCCTGCTTCTTCCACAGGAACAGGCTCCAGCATGACATCCTCCAGCCACCCACAGCCAGCTGCCAAAGATGCTATGGAAGCTGATGTGCTCACTGGGCCAGAGCTACCCACGCCTTCTCCAAGCCTCACAGGCCGCACATGAAGACACAACAGGAATTCCACAGCCAACATTTACAAATGAAAAAGCCTTTAACAAAAAGAAATATCATCTCATTTTGTTATTACTTCAGAGATCTGCAGAGCTGTGGAAAAACACACCACTTCAGAAAGAAGCACCAACAGCAGCCTCTTCAAACACGAGTATCAACAGAAGAAACACAGCCCTCAGAAACAACAAGGACTGGAAGCAGAGACTGTTACGTGTGAGTTGATTAACAGAAGTCCGGCAGGGGAAGACACACCTATATCATACTAGCTGCAGCCATCAATAAGTTCACTTCGTCCAGTCATTTCAACTTCTGAGAATTATGTTTTGGGTTTCCAGAATGTGAAGAAGTTCACTATATGGTTCATAAAAAGTAATGAAGTAAGATACTCTTTTTCATTCAAATCCCTCAAAAAGAGCACACATTATACTGGTTTGCCCCCTCTTTTTCAGTGGATGTTCCTTTCATACCTAGTCTTACTTGCTCAGATCTCAGAAGTTTCTGAAGCAACAAAACTCGTAAGGCCTAACAATGCAAAACACACATAACCAGTTTTCCTAACTTATTCCTTTATTTTGTAAGAGACACCTTAAGCTTTTGGGGCAGTTGAGGAGGAAGGTTTTTTTAAAAGATCACATGCATCCACAGCACTGTAAACACAGATCAGTAGACAAATGCCTGTACAACACCACAGTGTTGGGTCATATCTCCAGTCAGTTATCATGTCAGCTAAAGTACCTAAATTCACAGCTCACGCCTCAAGCCAAAATAGTCAAACTCATATGGAAGTATCAAATAAACAACCCTCCCCTAAAACCATTGATTTGACCAACTTGAGCATACATCCCATTATAATGCTTCAAAAACCAGAACGAACCAAGAGAGCTTTAAGAAAATGTAGGAAACTACGCAATGTGATTTAGTTCAAATTTGTCTTACGTTTGTTCAAATTTTACTTCTACACATATATGAAGAACTGTTTAGCATTGGCATTCTACAACAGAGATGGCTGCCAATACTAGAAAATTGATGCGGAAGAATAGATGCAGCAAGTATTCCACACCACCACTCTTCAGCAATATGTTTATATATATAGACAGTCAGACACACAAACCCCTCCCTATCTGTCTGTCTGTCTACTTATCTTGTGGTCAGTTGCCCAAGCAGAAAAACTGTAATGGAGGAAAGAAAGGATGTACTACAGAAGAGAGTCCACTATTATAAATACCAAAGACAGGAAAATGTGATGTCGCACAGAACATGTGCTTTTCTTATATTGCTCAAAATAAGAACTTCTCCATGGATAGTTTGGGTAAATACACAGAAGGTAGAAGGGAACATGAAGTATAGCATTGTTTCCCTTCCCACAAAACAGGGAAGTCTAGCAAGCAGAAAAATCTTTGTTTCATAATATAGCGCAACATCAGACCATTTGAAGGCATCAAATCAAACAATGTAAAATTGCTTTGCAGATCTACAACGCTGTGATGGCTTACTTTTCTCCACCACTGAACAACTCCAAATTTTTGAGGCAGACCTACTAAAGAACTTAGAGGAGGGTGAAAAAAAAAAAACCACAAACAAAACCCCCTTGTTCCCTAAACCATTAAAGCCTTGACACAAGTTTACCTCAGGTTCAGTGTTCACAGCCAACAGATGAAAAATTAGGATCTTCATACAGCTGGGTTTTTTTTACTTTTTGAATGAATAGGAAGGGAAAAACATCACTCAATCAGAAGCTTTTCTTTGTAATCATTAAAGGCTCAAAAGTTGGAAGGCGTAAGGTAAAATTAGCTGTGTTCTGTTTGTGAAGACTCAATCTACCACCTAAAAAAATTCAGTGTTAATAAAATACCTAGTTTAAATAAGTTTGCTAATTATAAACTATCAGATTTCTGATCATAATTTTTTTTGCTCCATGAATCATTGTTAGCACTTATTTCACACCTCCTCTTCCAAGCTTATTGGAGGATCACACCTAAGGATCAGAGACGCTGTAGTATCTGTAGTAAACTCAAAAATGGGTGGTTTAAACTACACAGATACATATATTTCAGTGAAGTGTAGTCTTCACTCATTCGTATACATTAACTGTGACAGTAATAGGAAACAAATTCCACAATAACCACACAAAATGGGACAAAGGAAATTGTTATCTATTGACCTGCCTATATCCTGAAGGTAGCAACAACTATGCAGACAGGTTTTCCTCTAGGGGTTCAGTGGTGGTGAAGGCTAATTATTCTGTGAAGTCTCAAATTTATGAGAAAAATTAAGTGTTTTCTGATATGAGTATGGTGGTGTATATAAGTATCGTATAACGGTAGTGCTTAACCAGTATGATCAAAAAGAGAGGGAGGGAAGAGTTCACAACTGAAAGATGTTTTGCTGTGAAACCGTACACAATTTATTTAATATAACCTATGCCAAAGCGTCATCTTTTTTTTTTGCCTTATATCTGTATAACTAGATAGATAGATATCAGTTCATATAGTCTATGCCATTTACGACCATGAATGACTTGGAGCACTTTAAAGTTTCAGAATTGATAAGCAAGGCCAAACTGATCAAGGGGTATTATAGCACTTGTTCAAGAAGGCCACAATAGCCAATAAAAAAAAATTAAAAATCAACTCTTCCATTTTGAAACTGAGAGTTCTCTACTTCCAGATCTATGCTTCCCCATCCCCAACTGATCAAACAGCAGCCAAAGCATCTACGACCAGCCTCTGATTTAATTATAGCTATCAGCCCTCCACTGTTAAAAACAGTGGTTGACACTTGCTAAAAGCCAGTGACATAACAAGTGGAGAATACTGTGTAATTAATCAATACACAGAAAAAAAATTATTGGAGAGGCGAGGGCAAAGCAAAGACTATAATTCTATCAGACCTACACTGTAACAACAGTGGACTGTATCTATGTGGTAGGTTGACTTTGACTGGCTGCCAGGTGCCCATCAAGATGCTCTATCACTCCTGACTTCTCTACCTCCTCCCCCTCAAGCGGTGCAGGGGGACAGGGAATGGGGGTTGTGGTCAGTTCATCACAAGTTGTCTCCGCTGCTCCTTCCTCCTCACACTCTTCCCCAGCTCCAGCGTGGGGTCCCTCCCACAGGAGACAGTCCTTCACAAACTTCTCCAACATAAGCCCTTTCCACGGGCTACAATTCTTCACGAACTGCTCCAGTGTGGGTCCCTTCCACAGGGTGCAGTCCTTCAGGAACAGACTGCTCCAGTGTGGGTCCCCCGTGGAGTCTCAAGTCCTGCCAGAAAACCTGCGCCAGCATAGGCTCCTCTCTCCATGGGGCCACAGGAGCCCGCTCCAGCACAGGCTTCCCACGGTGTCACAGTCTCCTTCAGGCACATCCACCTGCTCAGGCGTGGGGTCCTGCATGGGCTGCAGGGTAGGTATCTGCTCCACCATGGACCTCCATGAGCTGCAGGGGTCAACCTGCTTCACCATGGTCTTCACCACAGGCTGTAGGTGAATCTCTGCTCTGGCACCTGGAGCACCTCCTCCCCCTTCTTCTTCACTGACCTTGGTGTCTGCAGAGTTGTTTCTCTCATATATTCTCACTCCTCTTTCCTGGCTGCTGTAGTGCAGCAGTCTTTTATGCTTTCTTAAATATGTTATCACAGAGGCGCTACCAATATTGCTGACTGACTCAGCTTTGGCCAGTGGTGGGTCGGTCTTGGAGCCAGCTGGAACTGGCTCCATCCGACATGGGGGCAGCTTCTGGCATCTTCTCACAGAAGCCACCCCTGCAACGCCCCCGCTACCAAAACCTTGCCACCTACACCCCCAATACAATCTATAAACGGTGAAACATTTTTACTGAATAGGGTAAAATCACTGGAAGCAGAAAAGCAAAGCATGGGTTTGAAAGACCATGACCAATGAAAGAAAGCAAGATCAACAGGAAGCTTGGATACACACTAAATATTAATCCAGAAGAGACAGCATCATCCAGTGGAACATCACTCTTTCCTGGAACTCTTTGATGATTCACTGCACACCCCCATCATTCAAGTACCTGGCAGCCCAACAGCACCTGCAGATCTGCCAGAACCCCATGGGACATTTTTGTTTAACCACATGTCTACCTTTGTTTTGATGAGCATTTAAAAAAAAAACCACACACAAAAAACAATCCACACAGCCCCCAAGTATCACATTTCTTTGAAAATTCTGAACTCATGCTTGTTACAAGTAGAATTTAAGTTCACAGTAATTTTGTTCCTAATCTCTGTTAATTTGCTCTAAAAGCAATAGCTTCACTGTACCATTAGTCCCTCAAATTTCCTGTCTGATGCTAACAGGATGTGACCGCTCATGCTCTAAGCTGGTGAATGCACTTTTTCCCCCCCGCAAGCCTTTCAAAAGGGTGTTTACCAGTTACATCAGCAGCAGAACTGAAAACAAAACCAGCTATCAGATGTTTATACAGAAAGGCACTAAGAACTAGGTACAAAAATATCTGGTCAGGTTCTTTTTAGCCCCCTCCACTATCTACGAACAAGTTCAGGATTATGGAGCTGAGGATGTGTAAACACAGGAAAGGGAAAGATCGTGTTGGGCAGCACATAACCTAAGACGCAACCCGACAAATACAAGAATCGGCCAACTGACAGAAGTCCGAACATACTCCTGTTGAAACAAAGAATTATGGGGAAAAAAAATTTTATTAAGAATTTTATTTAATCCACTAAAAAAAAACAAAACAAAACAATTACTTCCTCTACATTAAAATATCAGTAGGAAATGAAGCTTCCTACACTGGACATAAAAACATGAACCAGTCTGTCTTTAGAGATGTTAAAGGTTTTTGTCTTCCTAAAGCAGCAACACGCAACACAGAAGATACCAAGACAGACTATTTGGCTTGTTGAGGAAAGACACTATATATGAAAACTCACAGCACAATTTAAATCAATCTCTTCCAGCTAACGACAGCACTAGTTCTCCTGAATTTAGGGAAACTGTAAACATTTTAGTAATTTAAAGAACACAAAACATCCTTGGCTCTTACAGTAAAGTAAGAACACAATTATCCTTCATTCTTTAACCTCAGGAATGATTTGGCACCACTTGCTCATCAGCAAATCATGTAAAGAAGCTGGGGGTGGGGCTCTAAGGGTTGGTTCAGGCTTCCCCTAAAATCAATCCAGTCCTCTTGGATGGGAATGGCGGGGTCTTAATTTAACAGACAGCAACCAGCACCTTGGAAACCCTAGCTTGGAAGTTTATTTCTCTGCGAACCTTTTTCTTGTTCTCTTTAGGAGAAGAAAGTATGGCTCAAACCTGATGGTCACTAACAAGGAGCTGAAGAAAAGACAGCATGTACTGTGAAGAGACTGCCTCTTTGTAAGTGGCACTGGCATTCTCTGGTTGTCGAAGCCTCATTTGGAGACAATGCCAAGTTAAGGTATTTTCACCTCCTCCTCCCTCTTATCCAAGCTATTTCTTTCTGCCTTATCTAGAAAAAAATATATATTTTGCAAAACTGTGTTGGTTATGTCATTCATTGCACTGAATGAGACTGGCAAACACTCAGGTCAGTACAAATCAATGAACCGCAGTGCTGTGCTCTGGGGGAGAGAACAAGTGGTAGGAAATAATAGGGGTTTTGGAACCATTTAACCATTTTAATGTGAAGCTATAGTCTGAGCCTCCCCACTCCGGATATAAAAACAATGCTCAACTGCATCCATGGCTGCATGTCCTCATGCAGGCAGGGAACACCAAAAAAACCACACTGTACATGCTCACATACAGCATCAGAGCAAAAGAAATAAAAGGCATTACTCATGAAACAACAATGGTGAATGGTAACAACAGGAGGAGGAACATTACAGGAGCTTGACCGCTACAAATCAATGGGCTCTGACAATATCCACCCAAGGGTGTTAAGAGAGCTAGCTGACATCGTTGCAAGGCTGCTCTCCATAATCTTTGAGAAATCGTGGGGATCAGGGGCTGTCCAAGAAGACTGGAAGAAGGCCACCTACAAGAAGGGCTTAAAGGAGGATCCAGGAAATTATAGGCCCATCAGTCTTACTTCAGTCCCTGGGAAAGTTATGGAACAAATCCTCCCGGGGGCTATCACAAGTCAAATGAAGCACGTGATTGGGAAAAGCCAACACAGATTCACCAAGGGCAAATCGTGCTTGACAAACCTGATCGCCTTCTACAACAAAGTAACCTGCTTGGTTGATGTGGAGTGAGCAGTGGACATTGTCTACCTGGATTTCTCCAAGGCTTTTGATACCATTTCCCACAGCCTCCTCCTAGAGAAACTGACGAGTTACCGTCTAGACAAGTCGTCCATGCAGTGGGTGGGGGACTGGCTGACAGGCTGCACCCAGAGGGTGGTGGTAAATAGC
>NW_008794581.1:1593525-1636557 GCF_000699145.1 Aptenodytes forsteri
CCATATGAGGAAAGGCTGAGAGAACTGGGTTTGTTCAGCCTTGAGAAAAGAAGGCTTAGGGGAGACCTTATCACCATGTTCCTGTATTTAAAGGGTGGCTACAAAGAAGATGGAGACTCCCTTTTTACAAGGAGTCACCTGGAAAAGATGAGGGGTAATGGGTTCAAGTTACTCCTGGGGAGATTCCGATTGGACACAAGAGGAAAGTTTTTCACAGTGAGAACAAACAGCCATTGGAATAATCGCCCCAGGGAAGTGGTGGATCCCCCAACATTGGACACTTTTAAGATTCAGCTGGACAGGGTGCTGGGCCATCTTGTCTACACTGTGCTTTTGCCAAGAAAGGTTGGACCAGATGATCCTCGAGGTCCCTTCCAAGCCAGTATTCTAGGAAATCTATGAATGTTAGTAAATAATAACCAACTGTTAAATGCAAAAATGTGAAGGATGCTTGCTACATTTTTTGAGAAAATAAAGGGAACAGAGGGCAGAAATCAGTTTTGCTTTTACTGATTCAACAGCTGTATAAGGATATAAGCAAAACCAGTGATACTCTACTCCTAGCTTGCTGAAATACAAAACTCAAAGCGGGTAACAAAAGTCAAAGCTTCTCTTGGGGTTAACTACTTTCCAAGCTCTCAATGCACAGATATGTTTTTTTAAAAAAACAAAAAACACAAAGAAACAAAAACACACACACACCTCCAAGGGCCAGGGCAGCAAGATAATTTCAGGTAACTCCCAGAAGATCAATTCCAGGTGTGAATTCTGGAGATATTTGCTTAAATTATCTGTTTCTTGTATTCTATGAAGTAAATTCTAACCAGGTTTCAATTTACTATTTCTATTTCGGTTTGCTTTAAAATATTCAGAAAGTCTTTACACAATTAAGATCTGAAGTTCTTCATGAAACTATTTTATAAAACCTCTTTACTTAGTTGTAGTAGTGTTGATGGTATCAATAACATTTTCTTGGTTCAACAGCAGCGCTCTCCTGCTTTATTGAAACTAGAGACTATCTAACCAGATATTTGTTGCAACAGTTATTTTCCAGCTTAGATATTTATCTAAACTGCCAGTGCTAAAACAAACCTGAAGAGTTATTATGACAAGTAAAACCCGCCCTAAGTATATCAAAAGAAATCTTTGGAATATTTATTTCTATTCATTTCTGCAAATGTAAAAAAGCAGCAGTACAACAAAGCTGTCAGTACTCGGCCTTATCACGCCAAAAGCTTAACAATGACAAAACCAGATTGACTTTGTGAAAACAAAACAACAAAAGTATTATTTTTAAACTGAGAAAAGAAGCAAGAAACCTCTTGGCAAATACCTACATAATACAATATTTTACTTCAAGTACAGCCTTTAACTGAAATGCAGTAATATTCAATACTCTTAATCCTAGACCAAGGCATCAGTAAGGCACGGGTATATGAGAGTACAGATCTGTAATTTAAGGCAAGATCCATTACAGAAACACCCTTCGCAAAAAAAGAAGATGAGAAAAATTATAGATTAAGTTTACAGTAAAAAGAAATTTTAAAATGTTCAGATACCTAAACAACTGTAATTTTGCCTTTTTTTTATATTTATATTGACTTTTCATATTAACACTACATAATAACTACACAGTAACACACACACACCCTGACACTACATAACCACAGCCCAGGTAGTTGCAACTTAGTTCTCACACATTTCCTTTTGCTCTTTTTTTGAGGCAGCCCTAGAAACTAACTTCCATCTGGACAGCCAAACTATCCAATAAGTGCCACTACAACATTTCATCTGAAGAATGGTCTCTAATTGTATACCATTAATAATGCTGCCGAGATTAGCATTAGATTTGAGCTTCACTTCTGATGCTCAACTTGATTGCATATTCTTTGGGTACATATTTGCAGTGTTACTAAGAAAACATTAAAAGGAATAAACTGATTTTTAAAACCACTATGCTTGAGTCTCACCCATTTCTCCTCCCCAAATCAAAAAAAGCCATATAAATTCAAGAATGTCTACTATGACAAACTGAAGTTTGAAGGACACTGTAGGAGCCCCTCAAACCTTCATGGAATATTAAAAAAACTGAGCTTTTTTTAAAAGCCATGACATTGATATTTCAATATTTCAACATTGATGTTTTCAAATACCTAAAGATTTCCTTTATATTATGGAACTGACATGTTTGGGTTTTCATGTTTGTCACTTATAAGTTAATACATAGCCAGGAACATGAACTATGTATCCCGATAGGATACTGAAGTGAACTCCATCCCCAACTAGCCACCGTATCCTTTCTTTTTTTTTTTTTTTTTTTTAAAAATGTGCAATAGAAATAATCACAGCTACTGTACAGCTAGTAATCACAGCTATTTGGTATGGCTAGCTGTACCAAGCTACTTCAGAACTGCTTTGCTTTCAGAATCCACTAGTTTCTACATTAAAAATAACTCCACTTTCTTTCATTGTTGCTGTGAAAAAGATCCATGAAAACAAACAGTACAAGTTCCTGACATTCTATACAAAGAAAACAATGAAAATTAAACACACAAAGCAACCAGACTAAGGATGGTAAGCCTCTGGAAGAGGTATAAAACCATATTAAACCGCTTATGCTTCGGGTTTAGTCCTTTGAGGGATTATGTCTGGATCTACTGTATGAGTAAATGCTGTGTATCACATACTGTCAACATCTATTCAAGCAGAAAGGAATCGATACTGTCTTAATTCCTCCAGTTATAACAACATAGTCAAAAGAGGGAGGGAGGAGAAGGGAGAGGAGGGGAAGGGCACTGCTAGTGATTTGCCCACAGGAAGCAACAAACCTTACAGAGCAGCAAGCACAGCTGAGGCAGTGCAGCAACAGCACAGTTTCTTAGCTCAGTGGAGAATGGCAAAGCAAAACACAAAGCCTACAGCCTTGTAGGCTACACAAAAGGCTGGGAAAAGCTAGCATGTGCACATGCTTCTATCTTCTTAAGTATGCGCTGTTTGTAGCAATGCCAGATAAAATATGCAGAACATTTTTCTATGTTTTAAACTGGTATTTTATAGTAAGTCTCAAAATTCCAGTCACTGAAGTGTCAATATTTGTTAGCATTTCCACAGTCTGAGCAGCACTACTAATAAAATCAGAGCAGATGGAAGCTGCTGTCATATGTTGTTGGGGGGGTTTTTGTTTGCCGGAGGCCGGGGCGGGGGCGGGGGGCAGTACGCAATAACGACTCCTCCACAGAAATTCATAGAGAAGTTCTGAAAACAAAATATTCTATTGGGCATTCTTTTTATTCATGAGAAATACTTGCCTCTAGAAATCCTTACAATGAGGCAAAAGCAACTTAGTGCCATCTGCACTGGCATCATTTTATAAAGAAAAAAGCTGATTCTGAACATGTGTTGCTTTTTCATAGAGCTTTGAACAGAAAATTGAACTTCATTTGGCTTCTTAATACTTTTCATGTTCTTAAGTATGGTCTCTAGCTAAAGAACGTTAAAACACCAATAAGAAAGAAATTACATGATGCAATGTTCGCCCAGGCTTTAGATCAGCAAACCAGAAAGAAGGACAGTAAGAGGTCCAACAAGCATTCAAAGCATTTTTTCAAGCACCCTTTATCCAAGTTTTTCAAAAATATGCTTTATCTTTCCTAAGAACTAAAAAAAAAATTACTTAAAAAAGCAGTATGAAATGCTAAAGCTCCACAAGCCGAAACATTTAATAATGGACATTGAGCTTTAAAACTGAAATATTTTCCTGCAACTTAATTTCCTGTATATTCCCCTTTCTATATATGCACACAATTACATGTAAATACATATAATTCACTTGGCTCTTCAACAGATATTTGTAACTAAAAATTTGCCTTCAGAACAACATGAGAGATGATGCAGAATAAAATTCAAGTGCTTTGGAGGTGATTATTACAACATATGAATAAAAAAGAGTATTTCTATTTTAATACATTGTGCAGTTGGTTCAGAGGAAAGAAAAATAACATACTTACCACTGTGTTACTTTTTTCTCCCTGCTGCTTCTTCCCTGAGCTTTCAAAGCCAACATTCTGTTTAAGACAAAGGCACAAAAATTTTAATCAACCCTATCCCTACTAGATAAGAACAAACATATTTTATTGTATCAGATATTTATTTTGCTTTCAGAGTTTTCATTCTGTTTTTTAAAAAGAAAAGCTGTACATGTGTGTGAACAGTAGCTTTAAGATTTCAGAGAACTTGAAAGACTTTCAAGACAGTAAAATTTACATATATACTTTTGGAGGAGACTATTTTTGTGTGTGTACAAAACATTGCTTTTTATCCTACTTTGATTTTATAGCATTCTGCCTACGAAGTTGTTTCATTTCTACTCCATTTTAACTGCTGTACTAAATTATTAAATCTCTTACATTAGACATCTCTTACAAACAATTCTAAAGCAAGTTAAGAAAAAAATACATCAGAAATTAACAGAACACGAAGAGAGCACACTTCTGTACCATTAACTTCAGGATTTTTTTAGAAAGTTGAAACACATTTAATAAGGCATATCAGATCACTGACACTTATCTTCACTGAAGTAGAACAATTATAAACAAAAACATTTCAGTGCATTTGACTGAACATATTCAAAATTAGTGGCTAGACCTATGGAAAGGATAAATTTTGCCTCCAACAAAGACAGAAGTAGAACATATCTTCAGAGGGATTAAATGTCACTATGGTCAGACAGATCATCTAACTGAACATGAACTCATGTAGAACAGCTAAGGAGCTGAGTCAGGCAGAGTATAATCTGTCAAATTTGTAGTAAGTAGAAAAAAATTTAAATTGTGGGGAGCAGAGCTAGTAGCTTCATTCAAAGGATTTACCTATAAATGGAACTACATTTCATTTCTTTCCAATAAAAAGCAGAATCAGCCCATCATAAAATCATCATAAATGTCCTCAAAAAAATCCTAAAACAGATTTAAAGTCAAGATTGTTCCAGGAGGAATGAAAGTTCCTTGGTTTGGGGTAAGAAGCAAGCAGCAGTACAATCACAGAACAATTAATTCCTTAGGAAGTATGGATTGTCACAGCAGGCTTGTGCTATAACCAACTTTCATGTTACATGCCCTATTCCTCATTCAGGAGTGACTGGTGCCAGCTTCTGCATTTGTACCAAATGGACTCCAATGCACTATACGGCATAAATCTATTTATTTATTCTCAATAGAAGGACAACCAGGACATGCAAATAGCAAGGGGAAAAAGTAATATAGGTAAAAGTAATACTGAAGCCTCAAATCTTTCAAATTTCCTGCTGGAAAAAAGCCTCTATCAGTTTAGCCAGCCTCAGAAATACAGAACAGCAGCACTCAAGACAATTAAAAAGATCAAGACAGACAGCAAGGATCAAACCAGATTCTGAAACCTGGGGTCTTAGGAGAGAGTCTGTCAAAGTGCCATGGCTGCATGTTTCTTTCCTTTCCTACAGCACTTTGCTCCTACTGAAAAACTATTTAATCTTACAAAAGCTATTCAGAGGCACTGTACACAAGCTCCCAAACAGAAGAAGTGCAGGTTTGCAATAGCTTTGCTAGGATAAGCAGAATTAATCCAGGGAATATGACAGTGCAGGACTGGATGTGACAGCAGGAGAGTCAGGCAATTGTGCCTCTGGAAAGAAAAAGGCGTAAGGTCAAGAACAATTTTAGGGCAATGAGATTAGTTATATTTTTTCCTTTCAGATCAGGGACCAGGAAGATGAGGGGTTCTGAAGCAGACCAAGGAAGTGCAACTGTATGCACGATCGATACCATTGTCCTCAATGAAGCAGGTTTTGCCTGCACAAAGATACCCATAACCAGAATATTTTTATTAAGTATCAGGGAAGTATACACACATGCGCATAATCATTTCATACACAACAATAATGAAGAAGTTTTACTGCGAGTGGTTACTGGCAAGATTCTTACTCAATCACAATCTCCTACATAGGTGAGAAATGCATGCTTACAGTGAGCTAGATTCGAAAAGACAGTAGCATATGATCTTGATTGAGGAAATAAAAGATAAACACAGCTGGCAAAATATTTATCTCTAGATAGCCTACCTTTTGAAATGAAACAGACATTTCACACAAAGTAGGAAGGTCTGTAGACCACAGTTTAGTTAATCTTGGATTCTGACACTGGGGAACAGGGAGGGGTGAGAGGGGAGGACCAGGGAGACACAAAGGATTCAGAGACCATTCTCAAGAAAGAGTGCATCTTGTTTTTCCTGGAAGCAGATGCTGTCACCATGTCTCGCCGTTACTCGTTACTTTGGTGTCTGAACCAAAGCCAGACTTTTCCAGTGAAGCAAAGAAACAATCTCTGCTGCGTGGATTGTCTCATTGACAAAAACCTGACAAGCTTCAGGAGCAGCACTATCTTTTCACTGGTCTTGGGTGGAGGAGTCTAAGATGTTAATTATGATACATTACCTTAAGCGGCATGAGACTGACCTACTTGAGGATTTGTTACCTCTTAGTACCAATGCTGTCGCAGCTGTTGACAACGAGAATCCTTCAACAGAGAGAGGACAGCTGATGGCACATTCTCAGTGAGCACACTAAGATTCACATTTGCTTCCAGCATGCCCCAAAATAACCTGTATTTGGCAACACTGTTGGTATACTGCAGGGGACATGCAGTTGAGAAGTGTTCTGCCAAGGGATATGGGTATGCTTATCAACAACAACGGAATGGAAAAGGCACTTTTATAGGTCCCTAACTGGCTAACTTGCTGTACAAATTATATTTTACTATTAAGATTTTCATTGTTTTGCCAGAGTATCTACAGTTCTATCAGAGATGTTTCTTATTTTGTTAAAACTGAATGAAATGCCTACAGGCTAGCAAAATGAAATTTTGTTCATTACTTACAATACCATAACAGCACTTTTGGACAAGATGACTAAGGAAACACATTCATACCTGCACATATTCAGATAAATCAGATCTGCTGAATTTTGTTGTTGATTGCTTTCCCTTGGGGAAGCTGGTGAAAGAAGGGTCTCCAAGGCATAAATGAAGGTTGCAAATTTGACTTCATTTTTTTAAAAGAAACTATTTCCAAATTATTTCTCTCACCTTTGTGGATATAGCTGCAAAAACTCTCACTGTGTAAGTGTTCTGAGTGCAAAGTGTGGTTTTGCAACAAAATAAACATACCTAGATTTAGAAACACTGCCTGGGGTTCAAAATCCCCCTTTACAGTAGTGCAATTAGTGCAGATATGACCAATATGGCTGAGTTTGATCTCACCAGTGAAAAACTGCTATAATGCACGTGCACCAGACAGGAGGAGTTTCTTAACTCTTAAAACTGCAGGGAATCATGTATTAATCAAGATGCCGGTTTCTCAAAGCATAACCCTCAGCATGTATGCTCTGAGAAGTTCCTCTATAATAAGAATTAAATATAAAGTTGTTATTAAGCATAAACAATTATATCTACCGCACCATCAGAAGGTCTAGCTATTGCAGATCAGTAATCATATTGCGACTTTTAATTACCCTTAAACCCAATATTCCCCCTAAAAGCAGCAAGATACAGAACTATTTTCCACTGTTTGCCCCAAATAACTAGAATTACAGAATGATGGAGGTTGGGAGAGACTTTTCCAGGTCATGTGGTACAACCCACCAACGCCACCACCACCTTAGGTCCAACTTCAACATTAGATCCAAAGTCAAAAGCTACTTTTGAGTTAAGGCCTATGTCAGTATGTACAAAAGGAAGCAGGTCAGTTGCCTTATTTGGAAACATTTCCAGGGGAGAAAGTTGAGATTTAGTGCACCGTGGAGATACATGTTTCCGTGCCTCCACTCGAGCAAAATTATCTAGTCAACGTAATTGCTATTTGAGATACTCTTTTTCAAAGTCTTACTAAAGCAGTTGAATAATCACACATTGCTTCAATCATTCATGAATTCATGATAGACAATGCTTCATCTCACAGTAATTCCAGTATCCTTTCCTACCATGAAAATAAAAGTATCAGGAAAATCCTTTTATAGAACCAAGATGGCTTATATCGATGGATGGAAACAAAAGTAGAGAAATCACTATTTAATTGGAAATTATTTCTGCTTTACAGGAGGTAACAAATACAATCACCAAAGTAGATCCACTGTTCACAGACTTGCAAATCATTAATTTCTATAAACCAAGGTTGCTTTGCAGAACAGTAAATGTGAGGAGGTTTAAATTGTTACTATATACTGTTCCTAATAATTCTGCTTAAGGCTTTACTGATGTTTGCCCGCTCTGTTACTGTGATGCCATTGCATTAGCTCAAATAACCGCAGACTAAGCGAGGAATGAAAATGTACAAAATAGACATGACACTGATTTTATACTCCAAACTTAATGCTAAAAATTAAGAATTTTAGGAAGGCTTTAAAACCAAGCATTTGAAATATTAAAATACCTGGCATCCTTAAACACTGTATTCATTTAATATAGGCTTTTTTTTTTGGTACGCAAAATAAACAGGTTTAGTGATCTATTTTCACATCAATTTGTTTCTTGTCTCTGAAGTAGACAATACAGTGGTATCTGAACTTCAAAAAAACAGGAAACAAACCATGCACAACAGAAAAATACCTGAGGTCTTCAATCAAGGAGACAGGGCTTCCTGGATCACTTACCTTGACCTCACAGACCGTCCTTAGGGACTACCAAACCAGCAGGTCTCAGAACAGCAACAGTCTGCATTCCATGCACTATCACAATTCTTTACCAAGTTACTTTTCTCTAAGTGACATTTGTGCTAACCCAGTGACTAGAAGTGAGTAGCTGTGCCTGAGGAAGCTTTGGTTAACACAAAGAATCCAACTTGACTCAATCTAGGAATTAAAAAGAAAAAGCAAAAAACCCTCATTCTTTGTAAGTTATGACAACTCTCACCCAAGCTTCAGCCATTTCAGAGATTTCCACTACTGCTACAGAATTGACAACAACTTTAGAGAGGACTGGACATACCTAAGTCACATCAGGATGCCAATTAGCACCAAAAACAATGTGACATGAGCATTCAGGATAACAAGAGAGGTTGCAAACCCATGAGAAAACTATTTAGATCTGGTGCCCTCACCCTTTGCTCCTATGCAATCCCCTTCCTTTTCACCCTTTCCCCCCCCCCTCCATTCTTAAGAGTTTCCCATCAGCACATGAATCCTAGACAGTGACAGCTCCAAATGGTCAGAGCTTTTTCAGGCCTATTATTGTTAGCCACAGCAAATGTGCTCAGACCTCAGTCTTCTTTCACAGCAGCACAAGAGAGACTGATGATGCGAAAGAAGAGGAATGTGGAAAAGCTGGGAAACAAATGACTAAGAGTCATTTCCGTCTACTTAAGAGATGGATTATACCAATTTAATCAGTAGGAAGATTTGTAATTAAAAACATGAAAACTGAGTCATACATACACACTAAACTAGACCAGAATGTATACCACCGTTTCTAGAAAGGACACATTTGATCTAAATGAAATAGGTGGTTAACTTGTGTGATACTATTATCATGACCCTTATCTCTTTTTTCCTACTCCCATTCATCACATAAACCCTTTTCCCTCCTCTACTTCATCACACCCACATCTTTTATTAGATATCGAAATACTTTAGGGAGGGACACATCTAATTTTATTTGCGCAGTACTTAAGAAATATGACACCATGTCTCATAGGGACCATGGGCACGTATAAAACGCTGGCGGCACCCAACACCCATGCTTCTGTGAGCAAGAAGTGATTGGCTAAATATTGCATTAAGTAGATGCTGACTCATTAACACAGATAACCTGTTAACTACTTAGTATGAGGAAGACAGAAGTGATCTAGATACTAAAGTGAGTATGACTACCAAGCATGAAAGGAAGAGAAAGCACAGGGAATAAGAATCTTTGGCAAAGATTTTGGGCATGATATTTAACTGCATACTGAATTTTCCAATAGAAACTTGTGAAACTTAATCAAACAAGTCCCAGGATGAGCCACCCATCTGAATGACCCCAAGATTGTCACAGAGTGTGCACTCCTGTCCTAAAATATGAATGACCTGAGATTTAAGTCCTCTTGGACAACATTTAAGTATAGGTTTCCAACACCACAGATGAACAACTTATTACTTATACCCCATTAATAAGAACAATAAAGGTGGTATATTTCTCTCAATTTAAAACCTACACAGACAGATGTACTCTTGATATACCTCCTGCATCAGGGAGACACTTTGTCAGTTATGCCACAGCTTATGCACAAAATTGGATCCTAGAGCTGTTTCAGATAATTAAAATACAGAAGGCTGTGGATACATACTGCAGCAGAAACCTAGGCACAGACAGAATTCAGACTGCAAATTTTACAGGTTCTGTGAATGTTTGTGGCACTCTAAATGCGTGGATTTGTCTTGTGCCTGTGGCCTTTTATTGCCACTGGCTAGTCCAGGAGATTCTGCAACACAGTTTGAGCTGCTAACCAGCTGAGGCTTTACATTTATCAAATTACGCATAAAATACTAAATTGTTAGAACCAATAACCACCTAGTAGTTGTCTGAAATAGGTTAGAAAATAGGTATTAGGAACTTGAATTTTTTACATTTCCCAATTTCAGAAACACAATTTTACAGCATAATGGACATTTCAAATCAAAATTGTTTAAAAAATAGCAGAAACTAACAGCAAACAGTTGCTATAATTGTACACTGAAATATAGATCTTACTCTACCAGACAAGTCACTGTTAGGGTATGTAAATTCCTGAGTTCCCTTTCCTTCCAGGGCAGAGGTGAGCGGTGCTAGTTGAGCAACTCTTAAATCTATTTTTAGACATCATTTTTCCCCCGCACATGTACAGGCATAACTTTACAATTAACAGTTACTATTATGAACCTTTTACTTCCTTCTGCATTTATTTTGTTTCTCACTGTTTTACAAAGTTGAATTAGGAGACATCACTGACCGGTTTTATTATAGATACAATGAGCAATCTTAGAACTTGCTTGCAAAATTGCTAAACATTCATAGCTATGAATGAAATTAACCTCAGCTGTGCTCTTAACATACAAAGTGATTCCAAAATATTAGAGTGTTATTGCTTGTTTGAGTGGGTTTAAAGAAAAAAAGAACTGTCAGGTACTTTTTATAGCTTCAACTGTCAATTATTGTGCACATCAATTCACTATCATAACAGTATATCATTAACTCACCCCATATGCACATTATGAAGATCAATTCTTGAATGTCAGTGTTCTCTACAAACAATAACAAAGGAAGACACCAGGAGGAATAATACACTTCCATATTCAAAACAGGAATTAGACAGTGAGGCAGGAACAAAGCAGAATCATGGAGATATGAATTTTAAAAATGCACTGATTTGAAGCAGGGATATACTCTCAAGGCAAGCGTCCGGTATTAAAACTTTTTAGTAAGCTGTGAATAATTGAACAGGTGTCTTACTGGAGGTTGAAGTTTCCTGTTTGAATCGATATTAAATTCATAACTAACCGCAACAGCTACTGATTGTGACTAAACATATACAACGTCAAACCAAAATGTATTTTTACTCTATTACACTTCACCCAGGCATGCACCATATGCTACTGAGGTATGATCCGTTTCTCCATGACATTATCACATTACTCTTGAAAAAAGACTAATGCTGCTGCTTAATCTCATGGTTTGAGCCAATTTCTAAACACTAAGCCTTGGCTTGCTGTCAGATCTCCTCACTACCTGCCTGAGAATCAATGATGAAGGAGCAGATTGTCACTTTTTACCATATAATTTAAAGCTACCCAAATCCCTGTTGCAAGCTGATTTACATTCTGCAAATACTGTTCTAGAAGTTATTTGTTTCATGGATGGAATGGAGCTATAAAATCCCCCTGGATTTTTATTATGTAACAGGATAGCAATCCTCTTCAAACACACAAAAACAATCCAGGACCACAAGCCACCTGAACTAAAAGGCAAACAGTTCATTAAGGTAATAAAGATTTCTATCATTTGAAATCACAGAGCTGCAAGGTAATTAATCCCCAGCTCACAAGGAAATTTAAGGAAATTAATATGCTGAATTCAACTGATTGGAAAATAGTCCTAGTTTTTTCTATTTAAAAAAAACAAACAAACAAACCTCTGCAGATTGAACTTGAAGTAACCAATGCAGAGATAGCTTCTGAATCTGAAAAAGCAGGAATACAATTGTTATTTAAAAGCCTGGGTAGAAGATGGCAGTGTCTGGAAAAGAACAGGATACGAGTGTGCTCTGTTCCCTCTGATAATGAGGTTATAGTGAGGGTTGTTTTGCCTCAATTCTTAATGGCTTTTTATTAAACAATCTAACACAGCATAAGTGTAACAAGCAGAAATTGCTGCTTGTGCGTAAGTCTGCAAATCACCAGTAGGTTTCTCCTCATTCCCAATTTCTCATTCTTTGAATGGTCATCTTGGAGAAATATACTGCCTGGAGGAACGTGCCCTTCACATATTGATAGAAGCGCTACCAAACTGCATCATTATATTCATGCATCTTCCAAAATCCTTTTTACTGCAGTTGCCCATTCCAGTTCACAGTATCTTCCAGTAATATGTGAAATGCATTATTAGATCTGATAGCCAAACAATGGAGGTTTTTTGGTTTTTAGATACAGCTCCATTCTCACTTCTGAGTGAAGAAGGAAACAATTGGATGTGAGCTCTAAAAACAACCTGACGTCTGTTTAATCTAATATAAAATCAATTCTTCTGGATCTTCCAGATCTTCTCCAACAAGCCAATATAACATCTAGACAAAACAATTAACTCTGTATTCAAAGCTTTCACAGCAATAAAGCAAATCACCTGTTTACCTGCAGATTCCTGAGTTCTAAATTCTTAGAAAAACGGATATTTATCAAGCTGCATTAGATGACATCTCTATGCAATATTCTGTCTAGCAATAAGACACTGCAACTAAAAAAAAATAAATATTAATTTTTAACATGTCTGTTGTCTTTCTTAACAGCTGAAAATGCACTAAGAATTTAATCTAGTATGGAAAAATCCCAGTAGTAAAGATCAGTAGTGAGATTAATGGACTAATTCCATTTTAGATAACAGCTTTCATTTTAATACCATTAAGGGATCAGAACTGAGACAGACTGATAATGTCATGGATAAAATCATTCAACACAGTTTTAATGCATGTGCTCTGTGACAACACACATAGTCCAGTTTTCCCATAAAGCTATACAAATCTAGAAAATAACGCATTTGAAGTTAACAGTTGTCTGATGTTCACACCAGTAAGAGACTGGGCTGAGAATAAATGCTAACAGCATGATCTATAAAAACAGAGACCAAAATGAGCGCTAGCAGTTAAATAGCAGTAGTGCTATTAGCACTCCAGTTAAAAGGAAGAAACATTCTCAACAGCTTCAATTAGACCTGGCAGGCCAGTATCTAAACCCAAAATAGCAAACACTGAGACAGAGCTTAACCAATTTATCTAACACCCACTAGTTTAAGACTAATGAGTCTTAAACTTAAATCTTGCTAGATATAAAAATGCCTGGGTAATCACTCCCTACAGAAACCACATCTCTATCTCCAATCAGTTATTGTTTGCTTTAAATGCACATGTGAAGAAAACTACAGCTGACATGCTTCAAAAGGAGGGAAATTTAAAAGAGGAGCCTTTACTCTCAGTCAAAATTTTCTCTCTTAAAGAGGTATGGGAATAAAAAGGAAAATAAGGAAGGGCATATAAAAAAGGGAAAAGAAAAACTTGATTGGGTTGCTAACGTCTCCTATCAGTCCAAGCTTTCTCAGAGACCTAGTACTGCTCTACAGGTGATCCTTTCAATGAAAAAGTCCTCAAAAAAGGTGAGAGCCCCTGAAGAGTCATCTCTCTTTTGCTTCCTCATCCATCCCACTGTGCTTTCTTGTGCTGTTGGTTAGCCCATTCCTCTCCACTCTTCTGCTTCTTCCTCTTTTTCAGTATGTTCTTTCCCACGCCGAGTTGCTTCCCCGGCCTTTCTAACACTACAGTATCCCTGACACTCTTCCATCTCACAGTAAAGCTCCAGATGAAGAGCACCTCTGGGGATTGCCTACTTAAGTTCAGTGTGCATAAAACCAGAACTTAATCTCAACTGCCACCAACAACTGTTCTTATCACATGCTTTGATTACTACTGTGGAAATCGCAAGTATCCTGCCCGTTACTCTGACCCACAACTCTCCTCAGTTGTTTCTCCCTTGAGTTCCTGTAGTCACACTTCCCCCTTGCCCCAAACACACAAAACAAAACCTTAACCACACAAACTTGCACCACGTACTACAAAAATAATTTCTAGGACACTGCTTGACTGTGTTGCTAGTTTAAGTAACCCTATTTTCCCCCTTTTCTATTAGAGAGATAAGCAGCTTATTTTCACTTATTTTTACAAACTATTTTCTCATTCAAAATCAAGAGGGAGACTCCTATTCAGTCAATTAAGTTACCTTCTGTCACCATCAATTTTTCGAAACAACATTTGACAGCATCCCCACACAGATACATAATTCACTGTGAGTGCCTTCATCTTCCTTATCTCTCGCCTTCACAACAATGCTTAAAAATAAAATCCTGACAATTACCAGGCTGCTCATGTGCAAATATCATTGCTCATCAAGCTAACCACTACTTCCCACCACCCCCCACACATCATGTGCTCCTCTATCCATCTAGGTTACCTTAACCTGTCCTGGAGGACATACAATCTCTGTTGTCTATCCCATACTCATGTTGAATCATGATAGGTGATTCCAGTTTGTTTACTAAAACTCCTTTAGGTTACATCATCACAAAGGGTGATCATACTGTTTGGGAAAAAACTTGATTTTACCCATCCTGATCTTAAACACATTAAAATGCACTACATGTTACATCTATACCAACATATGCATACTAAAACCAGTAGAGTTATGCTGGTACAAGCCTTCTAACTAGAAAATTTAAAGCAGAGATCTACCTGGTCTGTTTCTTTCCTGTCCCAAATAGTAGCAAGCAAAAATACAAATAAAGTTTAATAAGAACATAGAATTCAAAAGAAGGAATACACTAAGACCTGATTGTCTTCCAATGTAACAGGGAGAAGAACGAACTGTGGGCATCAGCCCCCAATTCTACCTTGATATGTGCCAAGAGCAATGACGGAATGCAGTAGTCAAGCAATGTCCTTGATATCTGAAAGAAGGTGGGGGGGTTTTTCCCCTTGTGCTCCGATTAGCTCAGTTACGGCTGTAGAAACTACCTTCATGCTTTCATAGAATCGTAGAATGATTTGGGTAGGAAGGGACCTTAAAGATCATCTAGTTCCAACCCCCCTGCCATGGGCAGGGACACCTTCCACTAGATCAGGTTGCTCAAAGCCCCACCCAATCTGGGAGAGGGCATCCATAACTCCCCTGGACAACCCGTTCCAGTGTCTCACCACCCTCACAGTAAAGAATTTCTTCCTAATATCTAATCTAAATCTACCCTCTTTCCGTTTGAAACTGTTACCCCTCATCCTACTGCTACACTCCCTGATAAAGAATCCCTCCCCGCCTTTCCTGTAGGCCCCCTAGAAGTACTGGAAGGCTGCTTTAAGGTGTCCCCGAAGCCTTCTCTTCTCCAGGCTGAACAACCCCAACTCTCTCTGCCTGTCCTCACAGGGGAGGTGCTCCAGCCCCCTGATCATCTTCGTGGCCCTCCTCTGGACCTGCTCCAACAGGTCCAAACTTTCAGAGAGTTTTTCCTCTGGATTAGAGAGGAGGTATTTCAGCTCCTAAATGAATGAACACATTTGTAACCGTGAACAGAGATTTAGAATGAGTCTGGAATACTTTTTACCGGAAGTCTGTATTTTAGCACAAAAGGTAGGGAAGGAATGAAGGACCATCAGCAGCCATATAAGCATCTAAACTGAGCAAGAGAATGGCTTGAGTTCTACATAGCCAGGTACTAGCAAAAAGACCACAGAGGCTTCTTCACGTAGCCAAGAACGACAGGCAGATCAAGCAGTTTCGTATCCTCAAACAGCAATAGTTATATGCAAAAGATAAGCAGTGCTCCTTTCTCACATATGCAACTAGTTCAAGGGGGAGAGGAAGGAAGCGTAAGAATAAAACACTTCATGTGATATACTGGGGAAAATATCAATCCCCTAGCCTAAAACCAGACTGAACCAAATTAATTCTAGGATTATAATCCAATAATTTCCTGAGTGACCAAGAAATTAAAAAACTGAGCCACTTGTCCATTAACAATTCTACAAGGAGTCAGTTTGATCATCAAGTTCTTCTCAATTTTCTCAGTTACGAAAGTCTCTTATTTTGCCAAACAACTGAAACATATCTGTCAAGCATATGAAAAACAAAGGGTTGGTATATTTTATCTCATTCTCAAGCACCTTAGTGGTCCTAACATTAGCATCCAATATATTTTAGGTGGACTTCCTGCATCCCTCACTTCCTGCAACCTTTAGCTTCTAAACCGTAACTCATTGCTGTAGCTTTTTTCCCCTTCATTTAATTAACAGATGGACACTTTTCACTACAACATTACCCTGGTCTAGATTTGTTGTTTTCTAAGCATCTACTAAAACATCCTTTAACTGATTTCCCTTTAAAACTGGAGTAGAAAAGGAATTTCTATACAGATAATTTGTCTGAATGGCTTCCAAGTGCTCTTTTTAAAAAGGAACAAGTAAATGCTGCTGATTAAACTTTACATTTATTACATACAATCAAAATCAATTCATAGTCATTTATACTTTATCAAACACAAAGAGGTTTTAAATACGCAGTTGGTTACTTGGCACCTTTCAATGTCAGGTGTGACTCCAAATCCTTCTACTCTGACTTCTAAGAATAATGCATCCATCATCTTTTTTAATGAACACTTTAGTACTACCAGTACAAGACCACCTGCACATAAAAATTAAGTTTCCTGTACTTATGGACTTAGTCATCCTGTATGTGACTGCAATTTGATGGTCCGTAGCAAGCTATTTATGCTGTGGCTTACCAGAGAGAATACCCATTAACAAGTATTAATTTTTTTTCAGTTCTCAAAAGTCAAAAATAGGTAAATAGGTAAAGCTATTTTAATCAAAATAGCACTATCCTTTTCCCTCACTTTGCCCTTCCTAAATTATAGGCAGCTATTTTAACCATTGAACACATCACTCTTCCTACCAAGGGCCAGTGATACTAAACAGACCAACCATAAGCTTTCTTTTTTCCCTCCAAACTGAGTACCTAACACTTCTTTCTTTATAAAGATCCTTAGAATTATTCATCAGTCCTTGATGAACAGTATTTCCAATACCTTTCTTTTGTATTAGAATAAAGTTTGTTTTTTTCTTTCTGCATGTTTTATTAACTATTCTATTTGCCTCTCCTCTGTAAACGATGTTCACTTCAAGTTACTCTCTTCGGAGAAAAATCTGTCATCTCTTTTTGCCCTAAAACCAAGCTACTGCTTCATAATAGGAAAACCCACCCCTTTTGCACCACTTACCTAGTCAACTAGCTCACTTTTATCGTCATCTGCCTTTGTCCTCACTGGCTTACCAGCAGGAGAAATGTCAGAAGGCCACCTGGACCTCCAGAAACCTTGTGCACCTGCCTTTTGTCCATTTATACATTACTGTCTTCCAATTGTCATGGTGTAAATTCCCTTTGGATGGCTAAAGATCTTTATGGACATGAAATCTGCAGGATAACAACTTGATGGTAATTAGATATTCCTAAATACACAGCACTCTTCCTGTACTACCCCTTCCCTACAAATCAAAAGCAACTCATTCTTCCTGCTTTCTGTGTACAACACTTCTTTGGCCTGAACTTGTTGCAGACTGGCTAGCTGCAAACTAGCCTGCTCCATTTTCTGCTCTTACTTAGTGACAGCCAGTATTTCTCATACTGATATGGAGTTACTGTAATACATCAGTCTGTGCAGCTCTCCACACCATTGTCGTATGATCCTCCAGACATAGTAACAGCACTGGAAGAAATCTGTACTTCATATAAACTTGTGCAATTACATTTGTAAACTTGTTCAATTTGTACTTCATATAAAAGGAAGTATTTTGGCAGAAAAACAAACTATGGCACAGCCATTACAGCTCCCCGCAGTTGCTTAAGACATTATTGGAAGTAAAGCATTTTACTAGGCATTTCTGCCTCATCGTCATTTCTTCCCCTTAGCAGGAAAATATACTTTCATATTATAACGGATACAATTACATCATTAAGAAAAAATCCATGAGGGGGAGGGGAAGAACAACAAACAAAAAAGAAGGAAATAGTCAGTGAGGTCTGTGAGTGACATAGAAGCCATATCTTAACTGAAGAAATAGGCACCGACATTCTTGAACCAGCAAACTGCATTGGCCAAGACCTTCAAAGACAACTGTCAAAAGGAAGTTTGCTTGCATAAATTAGTTAGCATTTAATTCTATCTCCACTGAAGAATGTAGCTGGAAAAGAAGAGGAGAGAGGAAAAAGGAAGAGGAAGCCAGAATGAGCCATGCTATTTAAATAAGTTAGAAGTATTCTCTGCATACTTTTCCTCTGAAACCACCACACACGTTTATGGCACTGTATAAGAAGTTTTTTATTTGCTAGTTGCTGAATTGACAAATAGGATCCAAGAACTGCTTATGCAATGCAAGAGGGAGTTTCCCAATACCTAGCCTTTGCATAGAATTAAACAGATTTGCCTACATGCAGTCAGGATGAACATTGTTTTCCTTAGAATATCCAATTCTGGCCATGTGACAACCAGGAAGCTTATCACGCATGCCAACCCTCTGATAACCTAATCTTGTTTTAGACAGACTGTTAGCAATGCACACATTTTAAGTGCACTAACTACTACCCTTCATAAGTCCTTAAACTAAAATAACATTCAGCAAAGCAGTCTAAAATATTTTAATGTTGAAATGCCCATGGGTCTAGGAATCATTTCACCTATCGAGACAGCTTGTCCATACCTCTTCTGCACTACAGGGAACACCACGCTGACAGAAGGACGAGTTCCCAACGTGCATTGTCAAGATAAAACACATCTTGTGCTGACTGGATTAACCTTCATAGCTGTACCACCTGAGATACGTTTGAGCAGGCACTTCATGCCAGAACTTGTCAATAGAACTAGGAAGGGGGAGATTTGGGCCACCATTTATTGCTACAAGGAGAAATGAATCAGCAAGTCAAGAGGTCTCACAGAGTAAATATGCAAACCAGAGCTTATATAAGAAGCTTGGAACGTGTCCAAAACCTATTGCAATAAAGAAGCCACAAGAATACTGAAGGGATGGGATACAGGGGGCCCTCTTTAGCCAATGTTGTTTTCTTTATTCAGGTGGAAGTCTTGATGGCAAGACAATGAAATAGAATTTTCCTTAACTGACTCTAATTACATACAGCTTCAAAACTGCATCCTTAAATAAAGCCTAGTCAGAAGACCAAATATACTCTATTGCAAAAGAAGCTGCAACACTCTGTACAAGTGAAGATTTCAGAGACTTGCTAAATTCACCTATTAGGCAGAGTATGGATTACATAAAGTAAAGAAAAAAACCTGACAAATTTTAGTATTTATTATTTGGTCTTAAGTTTCTTTCATATATTTCAGCTATACACAAGTAAGAACTCGTTTACAGTCTGTATGTTCACCATGTATTTCAGTACCTGTAAATACACATTGATACATTACCTTCATGTTTGACCTAAGCATTTAGCACTGTGCTCATTATGGATTTAGCAGCTTGACAAATAATGGCACCTTTTCCAGAAACCTGTTCATTACAAAACTTTGAGAAGCTGGAGAACACACACTCAATTGGCATTAAGAAGCCTCTATCCAAGACGATCACAAAACATCAGAAACACTTACTAGGTCTCTTGTGATACCTACAGTAAATATTTCATTATAACATGCTTTACAGTCCAGCTATTCAAGATCTGCCTACAGCCACAAGCCTATCGCAAAGCCAGCATTTACTTCCCAATCCTGTTCTTTTTAGCTGGTAAATTATCTTCCCCCCAGTAAAAGCTCATTAATCAAGTATGCTAATGAACCAACAGTTAGGAGTGAAAAAGGACTAGACATAAGAGCAAACTACTGCAAAGCAACAAAAAATAAACTCTAGATTAACCATTCCATTTGAATTATCTTAGTAAGACTTAAGCATTTCAATGTGAAAACAAGCAGATTCACAATGAAACTAGGATTATAAAACAAGATTCTAATTCAACATAAAATTATTCTCAACATTCAAACATGTGTATCGGCCTATTCTCTTACACATATTGGGGAATGTTATTGAACAATATGAATAGCATAACAAAGGAAAGGAGCCCAAATCCAAGCTGTGCACTATTGCCTGAACTCCCTGCTTTCTTATTGTTAGCTTGGCAGTAAACGGGACAGTAATAGCATATTAAAAGTCTCAGTCTATCCACATGATAAAATCACTTCTCTTTTGTGACAATTTCTTCACAGCGTCACTCACTAGTCAGAGAACTGTGAAAGAAATCTCAAAAGTTTAGCAGAGAAAAATGGCACTTTATCCAATTCTCTGTAACCAAGGATCTACAGAAACAATAATTCTGAAGCCTTCAACAGAACATCAAGTACTTTTAACAAATTTAAGTAGGATTTTTCTCTCAAAAACATAAAATCTGCTCCTCAAAATAAATATTCTTGCCTTTCCTCTTTACTATCCTTTTTTATTAAAACCCACTCTTTCCCCACAAACCCATTTTTAAGCAAAAGTTCCAACACTTGTACTATCTCTTCATAATGGTTCCTAATTTAAAATCTCATAAGACACCTGTATTTCCAAGCACATCATTTCTACAATACTATAAAGCATTTAAAACAGTAGTTTTGCTATTAAAATATTTCCCCTCTCAAAAGCCAAACATTTTCTGTGGACAGTCACAAATATTTGTCAGTCTATTCTACCTACACTCTTGAATCTGAGCAAGAGATGAAGAGAGCAGAGTGCAGAGTGGAAAATGCATTTGCTCAATGGTCCTAATTAGGACTAAGACAGTATATTAAGATCAAACTTACCCTACTGGAGATCATACTCCAGTATATTACATTCAAAACATACTGTGATTTACTGAAGCTTTTTGTGATGCTTCAATTAGGCATACACTTAGTAAAGAAAACGCCACATCATTCTGATTATATTGTCCCTATAATTCTTTAAGAGGAGCTATGTGCAGCTGCTGTTGAATTATGGGATTAAAAGTAAGTTTAAACAAAAAAAATCCCCTTCAGTCTCAATCCCCCCAAAACATACCACTAACATTGTGGCAAGCATACAGAACCAAAACAGTACATGCTTGCAACTGAAAAAAACCCCAAAGCCAACCCCCCAAAACCAACCAACAAAAAAAAAAAAAACCCAATCATATTAACCTTTCTCTAGATAGGATAATAGCATCTAAGTAAGCTTACCCAGGGCAGAAGTATTTGTTTGAAACTGGTTTTATTTTTTGCACAGAGCTACCTGAATACATTACCATAAAATGCATTACTACCTTGCATACATTATATAGCATTCAAAGTAAATAAATAATACAGAAAATTATAGCAGAAGCAATGGAAGCCAGGGTGCCTATACACAAGTGCTCACACAAAGCCATATCAACATGTTAAAACCGTAGACACACAGACCATGTTCTGTGACCCAAGTGCGACAGACTGTGCCACTGCGGTGAATACCCCTAGCGCTTCTTGCCAGAAAGCAACCAAAATTCACGGTTCTTATGCATATTCCCTACAAGCTACTGTAATACAAATTCAGCAGTTAAAACAAAAGTTTGTCATTCTTGCATGTGAGGGTGAGAGAAGATATTATTAGTACACTGTAGAGTAACTGAAACAGTAAGAGCACCCAAAACATTTCTTCTTCCTTCAACACACCTGGACAGTCACCTACCCGAATCACTCCACCACTGCCAATTCACACCATAGGAGTCTAAATCAGCTTCTGAACTTGGACCACAGAATCACCAGGACGCAGAACAGAGTTTATTAAACCATCCACATGGATCTGTGAAAAAGAATTAAGAAGTGTTTTCAAGATGACAGGTATAAGAGGCCTTGCACAAAAACTAAGTTTCAAATCCACACATTGTGTTATACCAGAATTAAACACAGAAGACACAGAAGTGGTAATATGTAACTCACCACCACAACCACCATTCTACAATCACTCATTTTTGCCCTCTGCCAAATTTCAAAATAATGCAAACAGAGAAAGCAGTGTGCCAAAACACAAAAAAGGTAGAACTGATTATCATCTCCTCCTACTATGCCAGCCAAAAACAAAACATATGCATTGCTAGCAAGCTTGAGTTCAAAACAGCTCCCCTTCTGTTACTTGTATGAATGGAGTTTTAATGCAATTATCAGGTTAACAAAATGTAACCAAAACCAACAAGAAGTTATGTGCACGACCTCAACTGGATGACTTCCTCTTAAAGCACTGCTGTTCTGGTGAGTCTCAAGCACATTCTCTGAAAGAGAATACCACCCACACTGTCACAAATACTCCCACAGCCCTCATGGGGAAATACAACTCCTTGCAACAGATGAGGCTTCAAAAAAGCTGCAATTATTTTAATTGGACCTGCCAGCTGCCTTTCATTTAGCTTAACATGAGGTTTTATTGAAAGTCTACAGCCACAGCCATTGGCAAGAGTGGAAGCAGTTAGTTACAAGTAGTTGGATCTATTTCTGAGAAGCTTACTCTGCCTGGTGAGCTTTTGTGGAGTACTGCCATATACTCTATATGTTGAGGATACAAAGTTTTATTATGTGGTCCTGGCTAGCAGGCCGGAATAATGCAGTAAGTCTAAGATGTATATGGAACACACCCTTAGCCTCATCTTGATGACATTTGTTGGAGACAGTTCAAATAAGGTGCCAAAATACGGAAGTAAGAGGGGATGATAAATTACAGAAGAATGGTTTTGTCATCTGCTTTTAAAACAGCAAATACATTCCACAAAAGAAAAAAAAAGCCTAATACATGTAGGTTTCTAAGTCGATAACTGGAACCTTTCCTGAAAGAAAAAGATTCTTCAGGAGATCAAATCCTGATTAGCATACTCTTTTCATAAAACATTCAATATACAGTCGCAAAACTGAGTTTCATGATTCCTAAAGTTTCTAAGACAAAGCAGCAACGGAAACGTCATTGAAATAACTATTTCTGCCACTTCCAGAACACTCTGTGAGACTTAACAAACTTTAAAACATACTAAGACAATTTTTTAACAGATCTCAGCTACCTTTTCCAAAACACTGCTGGTATCAGCTCCCCATGGTGCCATGGCCAGCACAGCTAGAAACTCTAAAGGATGCCAGGGTTGATAACTGCACTGCTACTTTCCTGGCTTGCTCAGGAATAAAAAATTTGGGTTGCTGTCCCTTATAGTGGTGGCTCTGGAACCTTCCTTCTGAAATTTTCCTACTGTTTTCCCACTTACAGACAAAATTTTTGCATGACTAAAAATACTAACATAAGTATTGTATTAAATCAAGTTTGTATCTGGCCAGCAACTCACTTCATACACAGCCCATTTAGGAACTGCTCTATGATGTAAAGACTGAAGCAGCTTTCTTGGCTCTTAAGTAACAAGAGCTGAATAACTTCCCTCTCCCTCGTCTTGCAGTCTTCCACAGAAGGTTAAACTTTCAGTTCAGTTTGAGATGTAAGTGGCATCCATAAAGATAGACAGTGGACTGTTGAACATGCCGACTCCTCGAGATTACGTGTTCATGTTTGTGACTACCTCTGTCAAGTCTTGAATTCTGCATTACCCTCCATTAGTGCTTCAATCACCGACCCTTCCACTGTATCCCAGGTAGCAAGAAAAAGAATACAGTAACCGTAGGGCTATATAGACAATGGACAATTGCACAGATCATTACATAAAAGATTATTATCTAAGCATTATCTAAGGACTGGAAAAGAGGACTGGAACACTCCTCCATCCTCTGTTCTCCACCTACTGACAAATAAGGTGTTGTTACAAAAGTTCAAAAGTCAGACATCAGTTTAACTCCACCGGCAAGTGCAATATACTTCCCGTGTCCATTAACCAAGTTCTTGTTACTAAGTCAAAAATTCAAGATTTGTTTTTTTTCTTTAATAAAAAATTGACTACCCTGGCATACATGCTACAAGTGCTCAGTGTTAAGCTAGACCCCAACAGTTAAGGGTTGGGGAGGAGTAGGAAAATAAGCATGTTACACATCTTCAGAAGAAAGATCTTTTGCTCTGACACTTCCTCCCCTAATGCAAGTTTTCCCCACAACTTGGTAACTCAGAAATTAAGTAGAACTAAGGCTACAGTCTACTTCTAGCTTTTTCATTATCACATACTCCTAATTTTTAATTAAAACACATGCTGCTTAATTAACACCAAGAACCCTTTCCAACTCAAACCCCTGATGGGCAGGTCACTATGAAAAAGCACCCATATTACATTGGAGTTATAAACTCATTTCAGAAGAGTTACGAACAACCAGGACTTTTCAGAACTAGATAGATTTGTGCTGCTGAATGCACAAAATCATCCCTTGCAGACAACATCTGGCAGAGAACAAGTATTTTTGTGGCTGCAAGGACAATTACGATAACAATCAACTTGGATTCTACTCCACTACCACTCTGGTGAAAATTATGTTGCATTTCAAAAAAGTTGTTAATTAAAAAACAGAAGAAAATTTTTTCATTGTACTCTGTTTCTAGTCCTCTGTTACTGTTGTTCCTTTTTTTCAATAGCTCTACAACATGAAAGATCAGGGTCTGCCTAGCTATATGAAATTTTGTTTAGATATTGCAAAAAAGAAGGTGTTAGTACTGTTAGGGGTTAGTACTGCTATCAACTAGTGCTATCAAGCACTTCAGACTTTGAATGAACGTATCCTAAAGCCCATGCTTAAATCACTAGAAATATTACGTTATAATCCTAGGCCACCTATCACTTTGACTAGACTTACTGGAGGAAGATGCCAGATGCGACATCATAATGGACGCTTCTCTCATTTCATTACACATTCCACACAAAGCCAAGAAGCATCATCACACCACGATCTTAGCAATACAGGTGCAATTACTGATAGCAGTGAGCAATGGTAACTATCACTTAAAGCAGCAAAATTCATTACAAATACTCCATTAATTAAGTTTTAATGAGATCAAAAAGACTATTTGAGATATTCGTTAGTTAGTTCTACTGCATCAGTAGATCTATGTATAAAACCTAGCATTTCGCTTTCACAAGGAACAGAAAAAAAATTATTTACGACTACATGATTCTTCCCTTTCTATATTTTTGTCAACATGACAAAAAAGGATATTTAGATTTCTTTTAAGCATCGTTTAGCTGAATCCATGGTCCAAAATAAGGGAAAAATATGAACTTATGAATTCATGGACACAGTTACTAGGAGTGCACATACAAAATTGATAATTTAGCAGCTACATTTATTCAGTTCATACCCAATTGCATTAACAAATATTCTCCACAATTACTTTCTGAAAGCAACTAAACACTGTGTATCTGATTTTTTCCATTAAGTGGGACAAACAGAGGATGCATATAATTACAGATAACACACACAAATTAGCCTATATTGCAAGACGTTGTTTTGACATTACGGATAACACACACAAATTAGTTAGCCTATATTGCAAGACGTTGTTTTGACACATACTAATTCCACTTTTAAAAAAAATCAGTAAGAAGTGCTTAAACATACTCAAGTACTATCCTTCAAAGTATTTGGTTATATAGAAATTCAGATTGCTGGAAGCTAGGTGATTGACAGGAGAGGGCATCAACTTGCAGGTACTTTGTGAGCCGTTGAGTAGCTGAGCTGGTTTTTACACATCCTAAACACATAAATTTGACATTGGATCCTAAATTCTTCTCCAGATGAATGACTTGAGGGGAGGGGAGGAAGGGAACCCTCTTCAGCAGTGTACATTAATCTCACTAAACTCAGTCTCACTAGTGGCTGTAATTTCAGCATGCAAGACTCACAGTTCATATCCAAGTATCAGGACTGATACCAGAAAATGCATCATCTTAGCAGAGACAGAGTCATTTCTATTTTGGATCTTAAAATTAAGGGATCTTAAAGTATCAATTTTTCCCTCTCATTTCAAGATATATAAATATATATACATATACCTAAAAAGTAGCGTCCAACTTGTATCCTGCTGTGTGATTAGAACAAATAAATGTAAAAATATCTACACAGTTATCTTTCATGAACCTTTTCTGCCCAGCTTTTTAAGACATGACTGATGCACTGAAACTAGACTCTAGTCCCTCAAAAGTCTGACTCTTCCCCAAAAGAGACAAGACCACAGCATAAAAAAACCAAAACTACTTCGTGTTTGAAGTGGGAAAAATCCAGAAGAAAGATAACTTAACAGAAAAAGTGAATGCAGTTCATAATATTTCAATCACATACTGACTTGGAGGGGGAGGCACACATGCCCTCAGCTTCAGAGTCGATTCCAATTTACCATGCTCTAGATTCTTATTACAGAGACACTCTCACAAATGAAGTAGACACATGAAGGAAACATGAAAAAAATGTACAATTGTTTCATGCTCATTTGCAAGGTCAAGAGACACTTCATTTTTTAATTCCTAACTAGACTGTGAATGCATTTTTTAAGAAAAATCCTAGTATATTTTGAATCTGGGGGGGTGAGGGAAGAAAAAAAAAAAGACACTGCACCACATTTTATCTTATGAAACCAAATCTTGGTATGCAGAGGATCACCATTTGGAAACTACCTTAAGGAAAGAATTCACTATCTCCAAATCCTAGATAAAGTAATCCTTGTACTACGTAATTTGAAAGAAAAACTAACACATAAGTTACCTTCTCAAATATAACATTCAAAATAATTTGGGACTTAATATATTCTGCTGAGCTTTGTTTCCATTCTTGCACCCTAGGAAAAGAAATTTTCTTCCAGCAATCACTATTTCCTCTGAGGTGCTACATGAAATACTTTTCAATCACCCAGAAAATACAGTTATTTTGCAGATTAAAGAGCAGGACATACAAATAGACAACTACTGTCATGAGAAATACCTTATCTGCTTAAGGATGTTTTTAAAACTATCCATTTGACACATTACTATTCCAGCAAGCAGGCAATGTCCAGCTAAGCTCTCTTGCAGAAGTAATTGTTGCTAACACTGGTGTGAATGAAGAAGGAAAAAGTTCACACAACTCAACTTAAATGTTTCTCATGTAGAAATACATTGCAGGGAACAAAAATTTAAACTCAGATATCAAGAAATGATTTTTATTTGAGACAATAGGAACTGGGATACTTTCTCCCCCTTCTATTAGAAAGGGGACAAAACTCAGTAGTGCTCTTCCACATCACTCCACTCTAGTCTCTTCAGATAAGCAGAGATAAGCACAGTAACAGAGAGTCTTAAAAAGCTGGTAGCAACACAGGAAAAATCAGGTGCCCATCAATGCCACCTCCTCCCTACTGTATAGGCTTGGCCATTCTGGGAAAGAGAGAAAGGTCAGAAGCTTTGTCACCTGCACTTCATGAGTGCAGGACAGCCAAGTGAGACTACTATACATGGCCCCACACTATGGTCACACAACGCCTTCACAGCTGGGCAGCAAATTTCCCAGATTTTAGAGTAATGAAGCTAAATGCCTTCTATTCTTCCGTCCCCTCCCCCTAAATTATGTTGCACTTTTAATCCCTCCATGAATGAAGGTGGTTCTACATTGCCCATGTGAGATGAAAAAGTAAAATACAATAATGGCATCCCACACTATCAGTGGCAGACATTTCTGAGTCCATCATTCTACCAGTGGTAATACATGACATATGAACTTGTTTACTACTCACACTGCCCATCACCTGTCAGCTCTCCATTCACACTAGCCTTGGGGTCTAATTTGAAAGCAGAGCATCCTACATTCCAATACTGTTGACCTACACATTTCAATCAAGAGCTCCCTCCAGACAATGAAAAATATAAAGCCACCAGAAATCCCTAGGAACTAAAGAGACTAGGTACAAAAGTCTCAAGAGCAAGGTAGCTTTCAGGAGAAAAGGACTTCATTGCTGCTTCTCCTTTTCCAATTTCAGTTCTTACCACAGTTAGTTATTTCCCACCCCTGCGGCAATTACAAACCATTTTACAGATAGGCATGAAATTCCCAGCCTACTGTCCAAAGTCTAGAAGTCAACTGCATATGGCAAAAAAGCAGGAAAGATAGGAGGTGGTACACTTTAAATCTGCCCAAAAAGAGATGTAACTATGGAAGTATCCCAGTTTCTAACTGCACTTCTGACTTTTATGGAAGGATTATTGAGGATCAAATCAGTGGTGATGAAGAGCAACATTTACTGTGATCAAGTGAAAGACTATTCCAAACCAGCAACTGGAACTCAAAAAGCAAGTCAATTCCCATTATGCTCAATTCAAAACTAGAGACTACTGAAGAAAGAGTAAGCCCTGCTTTGCCCTCACACCTGCCTTTTATTAAATCTAGGGTTTGCATAACCACACCATGAGTCCAATCAGTAACTGACCAAAAAAGCCTAACCCTGCAAGATATTGGGGGGAATTTTTTTCTAATTAGGTCAGCTTGCTCATCACTTACCTTCAATACCAAGTCTTCACATATGAAGCAAAGGACCCACCCAGGAAGGAAAGAGGAAACATACTGCCTACTGTTAGAGGAGATGCAGCAGAATGTAAGACTATACATTTAGTCACAGGCTTTCTGAATTAAGACTCCTTTAAAGTAAAGGTGATAACTTCATTATTACTGATATTTTTCTCTTAGTATGAAAAAGATATATCAAAAAAACATATGCAAGCATATTTTAATGCTCACAACAGCACATGCCAGCAGCAAAATTCATTCATGTGGGTCATATTTTATAATTTAGTCTGCCTTGGATTCATAGTTTTGGTGGCTTTTTTCCTGAAAGAATCAACCAGCGAAGACAAGAAGTTTGGGGAGGGGGGCAGGGGGAATAATTTAAAAAAGAAAAATTAACCATGCCAAATATCTCCAGGCATCCAAGAAGAAGTAAAGACACTTCAGTCAGGTCAGTAAATGGTCACTGTCTGGACTATAACTATGTCAGCAGTTTGTGTTCTACACTGTGAGTTCAGAACTGAAAGAAATATTTACAGGATGTGATCTTCTTAACTGCAAGACACCATTGCTCAGCAAGTGCTGTGCATGTTTTTGCAACAAAAAGTCAATTACTTGCCTACAAATCAGTGCTTTACATTTATAAAAGGCTTGAGGGAATGAGACTAAAATACACAAAACAGACCATCATCCCCAACATGGTAAGTTAAAAATTTACTTACACTTACTTTTAACCAAAGAAAAACCCCTCTTAAATTCCAAAGTGACCAATACAAGAAGGTGCCTTGTCAAGAAGCGCTCATGATAAAGAGTTTCAGTTGTTCAGTTGGGACTAATTGTAATATTAAAGTTAAAAAAAAAATTGTAGAAAAATATTCAATGACTATCAACCTGTAATTCAAACCCTGAATACTGAATAGATTCGTAAAAAGAAAAATTGAGACCTGAAATACACAACTGATCTAGATACATCTTTCATCTGTCCCAGTGCTCTTAAAGTAACTGAAGATACACAAGATGCACCTCAAGCTTCCTATAGCATCAGAAGCTGCCACTTTACAGCAGGTGATGCCCATTACTTAGAGCAGAATGCACCCTACTTCCAATCTTAAAAGATTATTTCTGCCATATGAAGTCCATGTAATAAGACAGTTTCTGTTAACCTTTAGGTATTTGGATGTAAAGCAAGTCTAATAATTGCTATGGATGAAACCAGTCTCTCTACAGCGCACACAAGCTTCTCATCCAAATTCCTCTTCTACTGCCCCTCCTACTAATTGATTAACTAAGAGCGACCCACATCACAGACCTGAAAAAACACACTTAACAGTGTGTTAATCCTGATAGGAAGAAATGGAAACAGCTTTTTTTTTTAAATTAAAAAAAATAATTAATCTGTCTTCTGGTCTGCTCCCAAGTCAATGTTATCAATGTCTTGGAGAGCCTAAGGAGAAGGGACACATTCAGGAAGAAACCACAAGAAAGGATGAAACAAAGCGTAACAGCCAATATGCTTTTAAAAGTCACATCAATTATATGTTATGGTTAATTAAATCACACAGAGTAGAATTAAGTTGCAAAGTACCTTAATTTAAAAAAAAAAAAAAAAAAATCAAGACAACTGTTTAATGGCAAGGTAAAAGAAGAGAAACTGGGAAATTCCATGAACTTGGTTCTACAATGCTATCAACAGCGCAAAAAGATGTTACCAGAAAATTTGGAATGAACTCCAAAGAGAGAAAAGAATTCAGTAGACTCCATAGCCTTACTTCTCTATTAAAACCAGAAATGGCAAGGGCTTTGATGAGAGTTTAAGTTGGTCAAACAGTGAGAAAAGACAACGTATTATAACTGTTGCAAACATACTGCAATTTGCCACCATTTATGGGTTCTGAACAGCAAAAACCAACTTTGTGTTCAGATTAGGTTTTGTGGAACTGCATTAACACTATGATAGTAGCAAGTCCAACCTGAACACAGATGTGTGAACTAATTTCCAAGTTCATTTGAAAATTAATACCTGTTACTAGTGATGACAAGGACTGAACTGGGAATAATTTTTTAACTTGATATTTCACACTGAAAATGTCAGAAAACCAGGCCAAACTCTAGAGAAATAACAGATACCTCTAAGGTGGGGGGAGGAGTGGGACACCCACAGATACTTGCTATGGTACACTGGAAGTACATTTCAGAAACACAAGAGGACAGAAGGAAAACATAGACCTGATCAAATATTTCTTTGCACTACTATTTCTGGTACTTCCCACAATTCAATAGCTACAGAACAGTGCTGTAGCCACTGACATCTGGGACATGAGTAGAAACACTGGAATGAATTGTGCTTGAGGAGGTCAAGCCTCCCTTTGGCTAGAAGGACAACTACTCCTTCATGAAACACAAAATTTGGTGACTAGAATGACGATAAACACCACACTTCACAGAAGAACAAAGGCTGAGAAGGAGGAAAGCTCTTATATACCTGAACATGTTTTCTACAGATTCATAACTATCCCAAAGATGGCTGAGACCAGACAAACTAACACACATCACAATCAGAGAAGACAGGTGGACTGCCAGAACAAATACTAAAGCACATGAGAACCCAGCTGATGTGGACCTAGACACAAACAAGCAACTCCAGAAGTCGTTTTGGACTGTACACCTCATCTCTCGGCAGATGAGCACATCCTTAGTTGGTGGTATCATTACCATGGGACAGCTAAAAATTTCAGGGAGTGGGAAGGGTATAATTTAAAACAGAAGAAGAAACACCAGCATCTCTTCTTTCAATCCAGGAGACAGGAACATATCAAGCTTCCAACTCTGCTTCACAACTGAGCTCTTAATATCACAAAAAAAAAAAATAGAAGTGATGGTAATTATAGCCTCTGCTACAGCCAGGCTTCAGATGAAGCTACTTTATTATTAAATATTTGATTTAAATAAATCCATGCCTTCTACAGCTATGAAAAGAAAACACTTGCCCTCACTCTATCCTCTTTGAGGGACCTATCACTTCTTACACAAGACAGAACAACAGTAAGGACCTTACGTAAGATAATTCACCCAAGTTAATTTTTAACTGTATGTCTAATCATAGTGATGGAAGAGAAAAAACAAACAAGAGAAAAACAACATTCAGAAGGACAAGCAAAATTGCTTTAAAAATACATACTTCATTCCTCTGGGTTTAAGAGCCCTATAAAAATCAAGGCTTAAATTATTTCAGATCAGAAAAATCTGTGCAAAATATTAGTTAGAAACTGATCAGATGGAATTACAGCTTCTAGAGAGACATGTATTTTTCTGTATCTTTGCCTTCCAACTAGGAGGAATCAAAGTGACTACCACCTCCTTTGCAAACAAGGAAGTAATATGCAACAAAACACGCTCTGCCCTGGGCTTGTTTCTTTATCATAATAAAATCCTGCAATATTTGGAGCTATTAGTTTTAAATGTTCCCACTTCCTGTCTTGAGAAGTTGCTGGAATTAGTTTGGGCAGAAGCAACACCCTTCACTGCCCATTTTTATTTTCATCAACCCTGGTTTTCTACCTGCAGTATCAAGCAATCACATACAACTCTCACAGGGATGTAAAGAAACACATAAGCTACCAGCCTTAAAAAAAAAAAACAACACACACCCAACCCCCACATCAAAAACAAACAAAAAACCCCCAAAACACTCATCAAAACCCTGTGCACAGGTCTAGATGTCCAAGGAGTAAAACATAATACTCTTTTTCCTATACAGCGTCCCTATTGATAGCCTCCTTGTTTCAATTTCCATCTATGGCATATGTTAATCAATTAAAAAAAAGGGTATGGGGAAACAAACAGTAGTGAAAATGCTGAAAGTGTAAGTCAGCAATTGGTATTTAATACTATCCTCAATACAAGAAGTCCTTTTTAACCCCTTAATTCAGGAAAGAAACCAGATTTGAAAAACATAGCTACCACATTCTGTTTCACATGAGTGTGATATTTTTATTCAATTGACATATGTTGCTTCCTGAATGGATTCAATGTATTTTGGCATTCCAGAACAAAACTGCTCTCATCGTGTTTGGCACTTCATGTACAATGCAGCCAGGAAGCCACTCCTTAGACTATGCAGCCATCTGCAGCAGATACCAAAAGGTTTCTAAACAAGCAAGCTGCACTGCTGTAAATACTTAGTATTTCAATATACAAGAAAAGTTCTGATCTATTAACCAGATTCTCCATCTAACTGCCTGCAGATAAATTCAGGCAAATCTGCAACACATAACAGTTCAGCACAAACAAAAACAGAAAGGGGGTGGGGTGGGGGGGTGGAAACCAAACCTATTTCTTATCAGAAGATTCCAGGTTACTTAATTATTTTGCTTTCTAAATTGTGTGGTCCATATATTAGAACAAAACAGCCCCTGATGCACTGCTTTACATGCACGCCCCCCAAAAAAGTAATTGCCAGAATTCCTAGCTAAAAAGCTAAAACTAGGATGGATCAAACAACAGAGGTCAGAACAACACAGCAGGCCCAAAACAATATGATACTTTGAGATACAAAGCAAGCAGAGGTTGGGTACATGGGAGGAGGAGGAGGAACCACACTCAAAACCCTCTAGCTAGTAAGATGGATAAACTGCTGCACCAAATCTAGACAGGTTACACAATTCAGTCTGTGGTGACAGGAACACAAGTGGAAACACATTCAAGGACCAGAGTTAAAAAAAAAAAAGAGAGTACATGTGGACACGTGTATTCAATCCTCATTTTGGGTATCCTACGAGAATTACTCTTCTTTGCATTAACTGTGGTTCTAACTACAAGACTTTTCACATCTTCCAAAAGAGGAGTTGGACACGTGTATTCAATCCTCATTTTGGGTATCCTACGAGAATTACTCTTCTTTGCATTAACTGTGGTTCTAACTACAAGACTTTTCACATCTTCCATGTGGCTAAGCACCATATTCTTGTCCTCTATTTACTCAGCTTTGCTCTCACAATGCGCATTTGATTTTTGCCAATTTATAATCTCTTTTCACTCCCAACACAGTAATGAAGCTTTTAAGCTAATATTTTCTGTACTAAATTATTTTTCTCTTTACTTAGTGTTGTGTTCCTCTAAGCCAACAGATAATGATTAAAAAAAAAGAGCTTTTATGTTATTTTTATTTTACTACATCAGGCATTTTGGAGATCAGATAAGCAACTGTTATGACAAAATTAACAGAGGCTATTCTTGAATGGTTTCCAAAGTATTTTTGCCTCTTTAGATGTGGAAGAATGATAGCTTACTGCTTACAATAAAAACTTTAAGAATTACTTGGAATTTAGACAATTGAAGTACAGTTTCTCTCAAAGTGCTGTTATCAACATAGATAATAATTGACTATCTAAAGTCAAAAACAAGTTTTCCACCTGACAGGAGGTTTAAGTAGAACTATGATTCTTCCTTCCCATCACAGTGCAAATTATAGCCTCAAAACTGAATTCAAAGTTGATTTAATAATAACTCAGCTTAAAGTGTTACTTTACTTCTGACATCCTGTGCTTTCCAGCAAGAGAAAAAAAGAGGTACAATACTACTTTGACACTACTGAAGGAAAAAGTGGGACAGTGCCGTACTGATTTGCTATTAACATGTTAGCCTCTTTTTCTCCAAATAGGAAAATGGAACTGAATAGCATAATGTAGGAATTTCACAAAATTTCATAACTGTGATTTCAAATAACTTGAATTATCCACCGTGTACTTCCCTTCAGATTTTTCAAAGATTAAAAACAAGTTTACAGGTTTGGGGAAAATGAGTAAGATTCTGATTTTGAGTTAAGGTTATTCCTCTGTAGATATTTCATGCTCCAAAGCTGAAATCTAAAACTTTGTCAAGATTTAACACAAATGGAATGATAGGTGATCTATGGATCTAAAATGAATAAATATATATTTGAATTCAGTGGAAATAGGCAGGGACTCACTCCATCTGGGACAGACGAGAGAAAGCGAGCACTGTTTTAAAAAGTTTAAGGAACAATTTGTTGTTTTTTGATCAGTTGCTTTATGCAGAGGGAGACGAGAAGTAAGAAAGAGAAGTAAGAAAAAAGTATTGATTAAAGAATGCTTCTCTCCCATCCCCTAACACTTTCGTTTAACCTGCTCCATTGACAGGGCCTTAATCTTTCCCTTGAGGCATCACAGGCTGCTGCTGCAAAACCAATTCAATAACACTAATGTCATGAAAGACTACAGGACATTTGAAATCTTGACAATACCTCTCCCACAGATCCCCCACAGGAAAATCCCACAGAAATGTCTGCCTGCTCCACTGTCTTTCTCTAATAACAGCAGCACTGCAAAAAGCACACAGGACTGCCATGATCCTCAGCACTTCCGCTTTGCTTCAGTAAAGCAAGGCAAAGTAAGTGCTCCTTGAAAAATAGAGGAGCACACCCAGACCAATACAAGCAGAAGAGTAAATTATTCTCACCTAAGTCTAGTAAAATCTATTTTAATTGTATTGTTTATATTTTCATTTATTTAGATGAAATCTCTGGTACTGGACCCAAAGCATTAACGCCTAGATTAAGTATAATGCACTGGAAGAACAGGATTTTCTAATAGCCACAGAAATACCCTTCCTCTACAAAACATTGTTCAGGAAAAAAAGTCTCCTAAAAGACACAAATAAGATGCACTATAGTTAAACAATAGTACAGTAAAATAGGAAAGCTGATAGTTTCTCCCTCCCCCATATCAACGTTTCTGATCTTATCCATCAGAATCAGAGCCAGATGGCTTGCCAAATTCAGAGTTCCAATTGATTTCCCCTTCCTGTCACATTCCCAGAAAGGATGGAAGTGCACAGGTTTAACCATCTTTTTCTCCTCTTCCTACTTAATTGTCACCTTGTTTTTAATAGTTTTCCAACACCCATATGTGAACCAACAAAAATTACCTCAAAGTAAAATTCTAGGTTTGTTCCAAATGTTATTTTCTAGCATTCTACATTTGATTCCCTCTGCCTGTAATTCTTTCCAGAAGGAGATCTACTAAAGAATTCATTAATATTCTCCATTACTTCGAATAAATCACCCTGTATAAGTTTACTAAAGCACAACTGAAATAAATGGTATAAAGGCTGGATGGCTATGAATCAGAAAGACATGAACTTCTGAATTTTTTCCCTCAGTGATGAACTTTATTGCGAACCCCCAAAAAATATAGAGCACCTCAGAAATTAAATGACCTGCAGTGCCAGGGTTAACATCACATATGGTCATGTGACCAGAAGTAACCCAAAATGAGTATGTTCTCCTAAAAGGACCTAACTACCAAGCTGACATTCCAGGTCAACATAGACTAATTTGCCACAGCAAGCAAACGTACCAGCAGCAGGGTATCAGTGCACATCAACAGCTGTCTGCATGTTCATCTCCTCCTTCAGGTATACATACCTACCTCCTAGGCCAAAGTGGAAACTAAGTAAATTCAATACCTGCATATTATACTCTGCAGCATGAGCACGAAAGTGAGTATTTACAGAGCATTTAAGTCATGAAAGATTTAGACTGCTATGCTGCCATGCTTTCAGTTTACTTTTACTGAAAATACAGGCCTCAACCTTGTAAATACTTCTGCAGCCAAGCCTTTTTGTTTGTTTTAACCACAAGCATGCATAAGCATGTACAGATTATTAAGCATAGCGTTTCCACAGAGGGGGAAAAAACCTAATTTGCATTAGTATCATGATTTAAGAGTTCTCCGATATTCAGTTTCAAACACAAATCTCCATCCTATCCTCAGGGTTACCTGTAAGTAAAGACAGAAGACCTGCAGTAATTTGATCAGATTGCTGACAATTGAGTTGATCTTCTAAACTATCATTTCTCCCTTCAAGGAGAGTAATGCCGGGACAACTACAGTCACATGTTGGGGAAAAAGCAGCAGTTCTCAAAAAGTTCCTTAGCAGCCTACCAGAAGTCTTCCAGACAAGCCTGGAAACACTTTCCACGATCCGAACACTTAAGATGACATGCAGAGTCATTTTGGATGACTGAACCTGTGACTGACATTCACAGGCATGTGGCGTTGCATTTCAGAGGTTTGTTCAGATGCACTGATGTAGCTCGAAGCATCTATGCCCTCTCCTCTCCTTCTTAGGAGAGTGGGAAATTTTGGAAGATATGTACTGAAAAACTCCAAGGACAAGGAGGGCAATGAAGACTGAAAAAATAATTTCTGCAACTATACTAAACTTAGACCCCACATTATGGGACAGAGGACTAAGGAAGAACATGAAACTTTTCTTCCAGAACTGTCTGGAAAGACAGAGCCCCCTACGCAGCTGCTACAGAACCTCTCATGCCAACTAGAGTTGAAAACTAATGAGAAGGCTCCAAAGGCAGCAATAAAACTGAAAGCACAGTACTTCAGATACCAAGACCATTCTTCTGCAGCTACCTTTAACATACTAACAGAACTTCAAATATTCTGAATTTAGTTATTAACATTGGAGCTTTCCCCACCAAGGAGAATACGGCCCTGGCTGCTTCAGAGGGAGATACCACCCATTCCAAATTAAGAGTTGAATTATAAGTGTTTCAAGTATTTGTAACTTTTACTCACACTTCAAACCACTTCAGAGCTGCTTCTACTCCTAAAGCTAGCCCCAGACAATTGACACAAGAAGTAGCAACTGAGCCCTTGGAGTTCACAGGAAGACAACTATACCCCAACCATCTACTTCAGAAGTGCAATTTTAAGCTCAAGACAACACAAAACTCAACACTCCTAAAACAAGTATTTCCCTTCTGTTTGTTCCTAGAAAGGAAATTCTACACAAATAGCTGCAGTTTCTGCCACTGGAAGTGTGTGACAGTCCAGAACAGTCAGACCATTCACTAATTGGACCATGTCTATGTATTTCTGTTCATTCCACCCCAGCCAACTTCATGACAGGGTCTACAAGACATGAAGCACAGCACTGTACGTATTGAACTATACAAACTTGGAGAATTCAGTGTGCTTGGAAGACTTTTTTGTTTGGAAACGGAGCTCATGTGCCCAGTGAATTCCGAACTGATCACTCTGAAGATACTGATCTACAGTTTCTTCCAGTTATTATTCTCACAATGTGCATCTAAATAAGGCAATCTTAAAGAACGTTTCCTTTTAGCAGTTGTTTTACTTTGCATATATAATATAGCCTTATGCTTGCAGAATTGAATTAAACAAAAGCGTGAAACAGAAGCTTGAGAAACCATAGTTCTATTTACAAAAGATGCAAGAGTGTTTAATATTGGATACTTAAAAACTGAGAAACTATCTACAATGCTGTGCATTTTGGAATCACTTAACATCTTTCTGGTAGCTTTGCTCTTACAGGGACAGAAGTTGTCCTTACTATCATAAATAATCTTTAGGGTCTAGACTGTGCCTAATCATTGGACAGATACAGAACAGAGGAAGGTATAAAGCATTCCCCCGCCTTCCTTAATCAAAGCTGTGTACAAGACTTGTTACCTAACGTTCTCCTGGCCATGCCAAAAAATAGTGCAGAAGAGTATAGCCATCCCGTTCATTATCTACTGAAGTAGATAAAGAGTGGAGGAGAGTACATACTATCTTATCTATACAAGACTGAGCCTTCAAACACAAGAAGCTCCAAAGGCTTGGTTACCTTCTGACATTATTACAACTTCCAGAAAAGCCACAGCAGCCAAGATTGTTCACATTGCTCTCAGACTCTGCTTAAACATCACTTTTTGTTCCTATGTATAATGATCGCTTAGTATCAAGTATCTAGAAATTAGTTCCAGATACAGAAAGAACTAATCTACTTTTCAACTTAAACTACCCTAGGGAAGCTAGTCACAATGCTGATGTTCTCCAACATAAGTACACTTCAGTTTGGTTTCATTTAGACCAAACGAAGAGGTTTGTTTAGCTTTATTTCTCAATTATGCAAAGTCATGATGTATTTTTAAAGGTGGAAGGTGCGATTTAGTGTTGAAACATCATACTTCTGTATCACCTTCAGGGGAAGTACAGGTGAAACTAAACAGAGTAATAAGCCAAATACCCGCACTGAAATTTAAGCATCAGAGAAACAAGTATCTTAAAAAGAACTCATAAGAAACACAGGAGAGCAGCAGAAAAAGCAGAATTTTCCCAAGATTACTATATAATAAAAATACTACCAATTCCAGCATAGCAATATTCACTTTTTCCATTTTTCTTAGGCAGAAGATGAGATTTATAAATCTCTACTAAATCAGCATCTTTACTTTCAAATCATAAAATTTTTAAGGTTTTATTCACAGTACAAGAACATTGTATTTTTAATTAGGAATGAAGGCTGTATTTCAATAAAGTAATCTTTTTAGAACAAAAAATCCCTCAAAAAACCCCATACCCATCTTGTTATCAGAGCAGTCAAGTTTCTCTATATATCACCTTTTTATAACCTTAAAATCAATAGAATTGCTTAACAATTAATTATTACTAAAGTACACTAGGCAGTGTTATTTAGGCCCACTAATTTTTATCGATAATTACTCAGCAGGAGAGAGAGTGCCAGCCGTGCTGATACAGTGAGCACTGCATGCCACCTTCACAGTTGGAAACTGCAGTGGCACACTGCAGCTACTCCCCAAGAGATGAAGAGCACTATAAGGACTGTGGGAAATCCATGTTTGAAGCTTTGACAAGCCCCCACCACACCAAAAAAAGTACTTCTTGTCCAGAACTGGGCCAGGGTCTGCCATGAGAGTAGCCACAGAACTGTTCACAGGTTAGCCACAACACTAACAGAAAGATATTCCCTATGCATTCAAAACATTAAGCAAAACTCTCAAAATCAGTTAAACTTTTAGAAGTTGTAGAAGACGCAACCTATACCTCACAAGTGTGCACGGGACTTCACAGATGTTCCCAAGACACTAAGCTAGCAATGTAACAGGTTACCACAAACACTGCACTTTCTAAATGTGTGGGGGCAGGGGAAGTTATCTACAGACTATTTAGTACACAAACTGATAAACGTGTTACCTTCAATGTTTTCATTCTGATGTGAAAAGTGTTGTCTGACATTGTTTTACTTACTCAAAAGTTGACGAGGTAAAATAGCGATGTTTCTAAATCTTCGTTTTCCAGATGATTCACATTTAACTACCTATATATCAATTGTCACCATCAACATTTGCATGCTCACATAGGAATACAGTCTACTATTTTCATACCCACAAGAGTAGCTTTTCCATCAACTCAACTAGTTACTCAGAAAAGGTTAGATTTGTAATTCCTCTATGTGGAGTAAATGTCAGACCCTCCTTTAGCAGATCAGGTTATTCCATAGGGAGAATCTGCTGAAAAGATGACATATCAACCATTTGTTCTTTATGTAACGTTTTCCCTAGAAGATTTTCCTTTTTGCTTGGGAGCAGGAAGGACAACAACAAAACAAGAAAACAAAGCAGACAGCCAGTGATTCATTACACCCCTACAGGAAAGCTGAGTTGAGGAATTTGCTCCCATCCCCTTCTATTTCTAGAACCTACTGCTAACATGCTAGGTGTAATGTATGTTACATACGTGCAAGCCTTCCCTTCGCTTTGATGTTCCAAGTATGGCTCTTTATGCCTGGGACTACAGACTCTGAACAAATTCCACTGAGGACAAATCATAACACTGTTTTCTTACTCCACCAGCTTACTACACTATGCAACTCTCAATCAATAATACTATCCATGGAGCCCCCTCATCAATTCTGTATGAATGTGATGTGCAAATGGACACCCTAAATAGCACTACATTTATACCAAACATTATCTATTGGGCAGCTTATTCATAAGACAAATCTATTCATATTTTTACTAGTATGATAATCATCCTAATGATAATCATGTTTCATAGTATGCCATACGCTGTAACTTCTAGCTCTTTGATTGCAAGCATACCTACTTAAAATTACCGATGTTTACTTGAGCTTAATTTAATTCATAAGCAAGGAACAGCCAGGTCAAAAGAATGTTTCCCCAAGCCATCGACACGTACCTATGAAAGCGTTGTTTCAAACAACATGAGCTACCATGTGTATATTTAAATCATTTTATTCATAATATGAATATCAATGTCAGACTGATTTTTAGTTGAGGAGGTTGATCTCGAGAAAGAATATACTCCTTCATAACTCCTAAATTATGTCAATGACATGAATGGCATTCTATGATATAACCATTAGCTGTAAGCAGTACTGAATTACACTTTCATCATTAAAAAGGGCCTTATCCATAGCTACCATGGTGACAAAACACCAGCGTAAGAAGTTGTGGCTCCACTACAAGGATCTATTCTTCTACATGGCATTGAAAAATATCAAGTGCATCATGAGAAACACAAAAGGTCTGAAAAGAAACAAAATTGCATCCATTGCGAACATAGTGGTTTACAACTAAATTTGTCATGCATTGCTACAATTCCCAACCCCCCACCTCCCCCCAGGAATCTCAAGTCATTATTGGGACTGAAACACTGCTTTGGAAAGTGATCATTCTTTGTAAAAGGATTACTCTATTTAGACTTCATTGCTTTCCTGCCAAGCATCAGCCTTATAAGGAAACCGAAGTTCACTGCCATTTATTTTGTTCAGCCCTTTCTGATGCCTAAGAATAACCCTTACTGCTGCCTGGAAAGGTAAGCCTATGAATTGCAAGCCAAATCGTTTACTTGTTATCAGCCACAGAAGACACTTTAGGTCAGTTAAATGTTAACATTTTTCCTCACAGTATATCAGACAGATGGAGTTGGATTCATAACTTTTTCCTCAAATGCTACATTACTTGAAGCTGCTAAAGAACTACGTATGTAGGAGTGTTAAAAATTTTGCACAGAAACGAGTTTGTCCAAGCCTCACAAATACCAACACATCTCAGACACTTGAGAGACTGAAGCACACACATCCTATCTGACCAACGTGCTGCTTCTGAGTTTGAAAAACAGGAACAAAAATTTAAATAAGCTAGCACAGAACTATGGCTTCTAGCTCATTCTGAACATTCACAGTATGAGAAATTCCTTGCCTTCACAAAAAAACTAACCAATAACTGCCTCTTTGGGGCATGTGAAATGCATCTGTGGTGAGCAATATTGCTTTCACTACACACAACTAGTTAGCTGGAGTAACTTAACTTGTATTGCACCAGCAACACAAAACCTTACACCAAAACTTCTCATTTAGTCTCCCCTCCAACAGCTTCAAACGGGACTCCTTTCAAAAATGATAAAGGAGAAAGTGGTCACCAAAACCAAACAAGGCTACGTTAACTCGGAGGTTCAACTGCACATACTTTTAAGAAATCAGAACACTAGCTAGCTTTTTGCTTTTTTTTTTTTTTTAAATGGAGGTTCTTAAGATAAACTTGTCCGAGGATCAGAATGCAATACAGACCTCTCCTATACAAGCTGAACAATATGCAGTCCAACTCGTCATCTCGAGGACTGAGAGGGGGCGGAGGGGAGGAAGAGAGGTGGCGGCAGCAGTCGAGGGGAAAAACTGCGACAGCATTTACAGAGGACTACGAGGGCACATCTTTATAAAGAAATTTAATAGCTATCTTGAAGAAGACCGGCCAGACACTAACCGATATTCCAGAAAACAAGGTGAAAGACAAACAAGAAACGGCTGACACAGGCAGCGCCAAGCCTCAAGATCTTTCGATTAAATAAAAGATACTACCTCCCTTCGGACTTCCTTATTTCCCGAGAAGTTAATTATACTCGCAGGGTTAGCAATCGTTTTGGGAGGGAAGGTGCTGAAGCAGCAGAGTCACGGAGTCGAGCAGTTTCGGTTCAATACCTTCTCCGACCGAACAAAGAAACTTCTGTGTCCGAGGAGCTTAAAAACTTTCGGTCTCCCCAGCCTCTTTCCTCAGCCCCCATGAAACCAGCGACTACGTTCATACAAACAACATTTCGGCGAGAGAGGGAGAAACACAAAGGACAGCTAAACTGTGCAAGGCGGAAAACACAGAAAAATAAAGGCCAAAAACAGGATATCAAAACGAAGCGTGAACTCCTTCCTTTTTCCCCACCCCCTTCAGCAGAGGAAGGATTTTTTCTGTTGTTGTTGCTGCTGCTACTGCTCCCCAAGCCTTCTCCATTTAATTTACCTTGTCTGTCGGACGTCTAAACCAGAACCAGCAGGCAGGAGTTTCTTCCGACCCCAAGGAAATACATTAAATCCAATCGAGTTTTCTTCGCGTTAAGGGGAAAGGGGGCAGAGGAGAAGGCCGGGG
>NW_008794581.1:1637807-1687527 GCF_000699145.1 Aptenodytes forsteri
CCGCCGGCCGGGCCGCGGCGGGTGCCTTGGGGGGCCCTTCCTGGCCCGGTAACCACTCGGGATTGAGAGACCCCTGCGCTAGGGTGCGGGTCTCGCTGGTTTCCCCCCCCGCGGTTTTGGCGTAGCTTGTCTTCCGCAGGGGCACGTCAGTCGCCCAGACAAATTCAATCCCGAATGGTAAAAGTTTCCTTGGGCGTAAGCAGCTCAGCTTCCTGATTTCATAATTGCACATACTGTATCCAGATCGCTGAAACAATTGATCACCTCTCGGGCGTCCGCCGTCTTAACGTTCATGGCCGTCCCAACAGCTGCCACTCCATTGCGCCTTACCCTCCCTTGACTTCCAGTTACCAGGGTCTGGGGGACCAAACTCACCTGGGGGAAAAGCTAACAACCTCCACCCAAGCATGGTGTTTGGAAACGTTACGTTAAACTTCGACGTGAACAACAACAACTGAAATAACGCCGTGTATATAATGACGCTGTTTCTCATAAACCCTGGAATACAGTTCTATTTTCTCCTCGAGTACTTCAACACCCTCAGTACGATATGAGGGTACTGAAAATGCGGTTAACTGTAGCATAGTCACGTACAAATACGTCTGAAAAGCAGCCCGTGGGTTTACTGAATGTCACGTGCCTTTGATATTGGTGTTTGTTGGATCGCAACAGTGCGTTGATGGAAATGCTTTCCTCCTTGGTTTCCTTGATTGTTTGAAACGGGTATTTGGTAACCTGTTGTGTAGGCAATATGCCATTTTAACAGTCCTGGAGCCTGGAGTTCTGCTCAGCCACAGAACAGCGCACAAAGCTCACAGCGGGGTGGATTTGTACATGCTGCTCACCTTATGCTCCTTGATTGTGTTCCGCAGAGACCACGTCTAAGGACAGAGGTAGTTTTGTTTTCACGCCCATTTAATCCCTGGCTTCTCTACTGGGACTGCCACCGACTAAGCTGGGATAGTGTTTTATTATGATAATCTGTTTACTGAGAAATGGACAACATGCTAAAAAATGCCATTTTACATGAGCCATTGAACAGCAAAGGAAAATGGTATGGCAGGTTAGTGTTGACCTGCCCCTGATTTTAGCATACAGCTAGACATGAGAAGTCCTTTAAACCCTTACCAGTCCCTGAAAGTAACTCCAACTGATACTTGCTGTTCAGGATCATTAGTTGTGTCATCCAGTTTCTTACGGGGCTTTGGGTGAAGAAGGTTTAATTTTTAGCAGCAAAATGTACAGTTGATCACATTTATAAAAGTCCACTATGTTTAACAATACTTTTATTTCTTGTCTGTGTATGGGGATTGTATGTTCGAGTATCCAATTTGTATCCAGATACAGAAAATAAGCATGCATTTCTACTAGGGTAATAATATTCACTTACTGTTTCTTTACTTTTCTACAAATCCTTTCTCCATCTTTACAGAGCATACAGTCCTCTTTGGGGACTACATCTGTGCCTAGATTTAAATAATTAAATTAAATTAAATACAACCATCAGAGGTTGTAAAAAATAAAATTATATATGTATATATATTTCCCAAAACATTAAATCACTTCCATTTCTTCTTGTTCAGATAAGCCATTTTCTTCAAATGAGTCAGCTTTGGACTAAGGCCAAGTTATGAGAACTTCACCCCCACTGACAGCAGACTTAGAATGTCTCACTATAGTGCACCACACTGGTGCTATAATAAAATCGCTGATTTTTTCATTTCATGTGAACAATTGATCATTCCTGTCTAATACCCAATAATGTATCCTTATCATAATTAATATGAATGGCGCTCTGTAACTGATGTCCTCCATCTTGAACTCTTCAAGGCACCTCTTTCATGCGTGAATTGTCGTAACTTTTTTAATGTGAAAATGTTGTTTGGCAATGTTTACTGCAAATTGCCCGATGCGATTGTTAATGCAGCCGGGTAATAGATGAGTGTGGGAAATTTATAGCAACTGTTGTTCCCATGGTGAATCTACCGTAGTTGTAACGTTAGTTTCAATGTAAGATACTATTTCACTTATGGTTTTAGCCATAAAAAAAAAAAGCCTAGCCAAAATCTGCTGAAACTATAGCTAGCTAGACCACAGCTCCTGAAGACATTTTAGACAGACAAGATAGAACTATCTATATAAATTAAGAAAATACCAGGAGTTATTCCAGGGATTTAAAAGCGCTATAAATATCAAGACAGTATTTAGATTACAGCTTCAACAGAGTCCCCAGCAACATTAAGTCCCAGAGTTTGTATCCCAGTTACCAAATAATTACAGATTAAGCGCACAAAGTACAAAATATAGAGTTACATAATGAGTCTTTCAAGGGAGACTGTGCAACTGATCCCACTGAAAGCTTAAACAAATTCTTTACACGTGATTTCACGGTAGACACTAAGACTGAAATCCTCTCATTCAAATTTCTATTTTTATATTTGAACAGGAACACTAGTAAATACTGCAACAACATGCAGCTAAACTGAAAGAACAGTTGGTGAAACAGCCACCCCCCTTTGTCCCTTTCAAGAGTTCAATGGTCTGAACAATGTATACATAGTTTTTCAGAGCAACAGGGTTTAATTGCTGCTTTTCCCTATTCTTACTATTGTTTTTCATTACGTTTGTGCGTTTCCACTTCTCCAAGAGCTAGATTGAAAGGCCTCTGGGGTAAGCGCTTCTGCTTAATAAATGCTCAGGTAGTGACCTGAATGGTGGATTTTAACTCAATTAGAATTGGGACTTCTGGACATCATTGCAATATAAATATTAAATAATAATTACTGGAAGTAATAACTGCCTGAAAGACATAAAGAGACAATAAGCACTCTTTTCTTTAACAAGTATATATTGAAGTTTATTTTAGATACCCCATAATTTAAATTTGCACATGGTCCATTCAAAATGTCTTACTGAAACATTTTCTGAATTGACCTGATTCACAACTGGGCTACACCACATTTATGCTGGTGAAATCAACACAAAGCTGGTATAATACAGTGGCAATTAAGTCTTAGAAGTATATTGTTATGACTTCCTAAATGCATCATGCCTATGTACTATATTTAAAGAGAAGCTAAGTAAACAACCTCTGTTCAGTCTAACTTTGATACAGTTCCAAATTTACAGTGGTTAAATATTGTGTTACACCATACAAAGAAGTCCCTCTGTATTTGGCTGCATTATTTTTCAAATAGTACAATCAAACAGAGCGATGAACGTAAATGTATTGTGTGACTAAGTTTTGGAGTATTACGCAAGTACCAATAGAAAACCTTTGTAACACCACAACCTATTTTGTATATGCTGTGTTCTAGAAATGGTTAGGAATGTTTCAGAGTTATTTTTAAACATTTTATTGTGACTTTTTGTTTGTATTTCTCTTCCTTGGTTACCATGGGTGAGCTCCTGAATTCTGACTGAGGAACACGCGGCACAGCATTTCACATGGAGGAGAAAAGACAAAAAGGTGGTGTCAAGGCACCTTTACTCTTGCCTGATTTGGACTGCTTTGCTCCTGGAGAGTCTCCTTAACACTGACTTTAAGCTATGCTGCAGCCTCTTAGCCTTGGAGTCTGTTTTGACAGCTGATACCCCCACATAAATCTTGCGCTGGTCAAAACAAACGGAAAGGAATGAAAATGCAGACATGTCGTGTGAGGACATGGACATCTGCGGATCGTAACCATCAATCCTTTGTTTATGAGGTCCTGCAGAGCTCCTTCTGGCCACGCTGCAGACAAAGAGTTAAACATGAAATTGGCAGAAAGAGCCAGCTATAAAGTTGCACAAATAAGCCATGTGCTCAGTATTTTGCCTGTGCACCAGCAATGGTTTTGGACTGCATTTGGTAAGGTTCTCGGATCCAAAAAGGGTAACAATGAATGCTGCTGAGAATATTTGTGTCCAAAAAGCAATCCTAAAAGAATACCGTACCAACTTCTCATCAGATCTGGAATAGCTTTTCTGTAGGAAATCAGTTACGCTAGCTCTATAGTAGCTCTGTAGTAGCTCTACACTGGTTATATTGCTCTTCCAAGGCCAGTAATTAGTGCTGCATCCTGTAGGAAAACTATCACTCCTCTATCTCTCCACTGGTAGGAAAGAAGAATTTCTGTGGCAAGTTTGTTTAAAATTAATTATGGTGGGTTTTTTAAGCTGATGAAAATGCATGAGAAAGAATGTGTTCTGGAGTAAAAAGTTGGTGAATAGGTGATGTGTAAATAGACACTGTGAATGTTATCACAAATATAATTCCAGAACAATTCTATATAGGCACATTTATGATGATACCCATCATGCTAATCATTAAAGAAATCCAGATTTCTCTTAATTGTAGGATGAATTGCATTTATTTTACATTTTATGGCTTCCTTATCTCTATTCTGACCATTAATTTTTCTTAGGAGGGGCTAACGCCAGCAATACAAATCTTTCAGTAGTTTTTAGCAACACTGTTGTATATGTGCACACTTAACAAATTCCTTACTTTTTCCTTGTCATCTTATTTTCTGTGAATAATGTCAGTCATGTAAAAATAAAAGCAAACAATGTGTGAATTCCTGGCTTCGGTGTTGGCTCAATGATATTTAAAGTTTAATTTCTCATGGACTGCCATGTTTGGAACCACAGGTTAAATCCTTTTGAAGCAAGGAGATCCAGACAGTCCAGTGAGATGAACTATCCTGTCTCTAGGCCTGTTACACTAATAGATTGTACCTTAAGTAAGGAAGTTTTGATTTGTAGAAAAGCTACCGTGGAACATTTTTAGGAGAGTTCAAAAAACAATCCTTTCGATTGTCCTCCATCTGCAAAATAGGGTTCACGATAAAAGATTACTTTAGTTTGGGGAAAATAATTACTCTTTTCAGAATCTGTTAAAACAGTTGCAGATTTTTTCATCATATAAGAAATTAAATTTTAAGTCCAATTAAACAAGAATCAGTTTGTGTTCCCCGTTTCTCTTCTTTATGAAGTCTTCAGTTCTCTTTCTTTAGTTATTTTTTCCCTTTCTTCTCCCCACCTGACAAATATAAATGACATAGTTCTAAGTGCTAAGAAATGTTCTCCCTTTTTAAGGATTTTATCCCTTCTCCTTTGAACAAACAAAATATAAAAGATTGCACTTGTATGACTAGCATAACTGAAAACCGTTATAGACATTTTTAGTTTGGCAAGAATGGTTTAAGAGTGGCTTTTTAAAATCTAAAATAGACATTTTTTGAGTTATATCTGTCCTAAGTTCTAAGGCATGGTAGTTGCAAACAATAAAACTAAAGTAATATTTTTAATGTTTTAATTCACAGGTTTCATCTACTGGTTTCCTCCATGAAAAGGATATTTTAATACAATCCTTACATGGCAGGTATGAGTGTTATGCTACATCAGTAAGGAAATAGTGACTTTCCAGGCCACAAAGGTGAAAAAGTTGTGTATTAACTCATCTCCATGCCTGCAAACAAGCAAAAGCTCTCAACAGAGAAAGCGGCTTTACCAAGTGCTTTGAGAAGCACAGTTTAGTCTAGAGCTGTAATTACTCTTTATTATGATTTCTATAAATAAAACCTTTTAAATATTTTACTTTGTTAAACTAAGGTTGCGAAACTGCATAGATTCTGATTAACCGTGCTATTAGCAACATAGGAGAGTTTACAGCTGAGCATCATGACAGCATCAGCTCAACACATTTTCATGAACATATTTCAAAGTGTTGTGATTAGACGGCATACATTCAGATTAAACAGGCACACAACTTTGGCGAGAAAGCCCCCCCTTTGAATTTGCACAGAAAAGATTTCATCAAGAAAAAAAATAGCCTTGTTCTTTACTGTTAGTGAGAGAAATCCACTTAAATGCAGGTGGCACAGGAACCTATCAATTCATGCAAAAGCGTTCAGTGTAAAATGCAGTTGCTGTTATGAAGCCCTTAGGGCACTGCTTTCCAACTTTCATATAGTGGTCTGTCTTTAGCTGAAGTTAAAATTTATTGTATTATTTCCCTCTTCCTCCCATTCCCATTCCATTTGCTGTAAAAGTAGGAGAGAAGTGTTTCAATTAAAAGTTTATCTCACTTCTGTGCATTTTGAGCGTACAGTTATGATGCCATGGCTATTACACTGTGTTAGACAAATGAGACAAGATTGAGAAGAGGTGATACCTTTAATTAGATCAACTGATAGAACTGGAGAAAACAAACAAACTTTTTGATGTGACTGAAATCCATTAATCAGATTTGGCAAGTAGCAAAATTCAAACTTCCAAACAAGTGGAACATGATTGTTCTTAGTATAATAAAATTATTTTAATCAACTAAACCACTGGAGAGAAAACAGTTGCTAACATGAATGTACAGGGATGAATCGGCAAGAAAACTGTAAGCTTTAAAAACAGTGTCGCTACTGAGTCCACAATTTGTTTATCCACCATTAAGATTTTAGTTCCCAGGATTATTTTTTAAACATGACTTGCAGGTCCCCTGTGAGCACCTGGACTGTGCAAGAGATGAATATTTTCTTTATGAAAAAAATATTCTCCTATCCTTTGCTGTGTTTTATCCTTGATCGTTATCTGTGTGAGTTCATTGTAGCGAATAATGGTTGATTAGTTTCATGCATGTAATTCTCATGAGGGTATGTGATGTGTTTAGTGTAATATATCACATTTTTAAAAGTGTATGAAGAAGACCCATGGAAATTAATAGCTCTTTTGGGCACTGATAGTTCTTTTGGGCACTGACATAAATTATGATAAATACATCGGTATTCCTGAATTTTGCATTTGCTGTGCCAGCAAGGTTTGGTTCTAATGAGTGTTTGTTAGTACAGGGGAAATCTGCTTTGGATTGTGAGTTTAATACTGGAACTGTTGTTTGAAAAGAGAGGTGGAAAAGGGCTTCAGGAAGAACTCTTCAAGGATGTGTTTTAGTAGATGCTATAATTATTTAAGTTTTCTGTATATATACCAGCATTGCGTAGTACATAACAGACAGCAAGATACTGTCAGTGAGGGTTTCCTTTTTGCATTATTAGATTCACAGATGGTGTTTGGGTGGTCAGTTCAAATACAGAGCTTGCTCCTTGCAGGGCAGTTCTAGAGACTTTTTTCCTAGTGTGTTTTGCATGGTGGCTGATTTTCTGAAGAGTTTGTTGATTTGTGGTTTCCTCTACAGGGTACTTTGTATTGTCACTTTTTGTCAGCCATGTTATCTAGAAAGGTGATGTTCATATTCTAGTACAGGAAGGGCAGTAAATATTGAATTAGCAGTGGAAATCAGTGGAGAAGTTCTGGTGATAAAGATGCGTATCTTTTAGATACAGAGTTGGTTTGGTGGCACGGTTCTCTCAAACACCCTCCCATGAGTAGTTCATGAACAGGCTGCCATTACTGGTATGAGGGACACATTTTAAAATATTTTCAAACTCTGCTTGCCCCACCCTACTGATTTGCACAATTCTTTACGAGTAGTGGCCACCTTCATCTGAAAACTACCAATTTAGGTGTATCAGCATTGTATTAAAGGTGATAAACAATTGTACTGTTTTTCAGTTCATTCTTTAGCTCTGGCAGAAACCATCTTGAATTAAGCCACTGTACAACCAAGAGGCCTCTGGGAGAGAAATCCTCAAAGATCTGAATATTCATAAACTGCTTTTTAAGACATTCACATGTTAAATGGCACTGTCCCTGTCAGACTGTTCAGCATTTTAGATCTGCACAGACGTTTTCTTACGCCAACTCTGAAGAAACAGGAAATTGCCAGGGTATGGTTGCGTTCTTTTCCATCACGTATCTATTTTTACTGTATGAGCTATGCAGCCTGCAGTTCAGCCGTGTATTTATGTTTCAATACAATCATTAATAAATAGACTTCTGGAGATACATATATACACACAAACACATCAATCTGCTAGAGCCTAAATCTGAAATATATGAGACATATATGTATATAAATCATATACGTGGCATATATATATATGCACAAATATTTAAGTGATAAGCATTCACCCTTGTAGTGTAAAACACCTATGGCATAAGTTTAATTACTCTTTAATTTTAAGGCAAATAAATGTCAATAAAAATATATGGACACGAAAGCTATGTGAATCACACATAAGTTCGGAAAAAATGAGTGATGTCCCAGAAAGTTAGGTAATTTAACAGGCACGCTGCTGCCACAGAGATTTAAAATATAAGGATCTGATTTTTCAAATGCAGAGATATTTTTCATATGAGTAAGCTTATTGCCTTCACTGAGATTGCTAATAGAAATAGAATTGTACACCTGTCTGGATATATGACCTAAGGGCTTGTTTACACTGAATCAGAAAAGTACACTAAACCTACGTACACTGAAACACCCTAATGTCATGCAATACAGTTTTAGTACGTACTAGCTGTTGAGATAACGTAAAGCCTATATACCCATTTGAAGCTTATGAAATGAGACGCGCATAACGTTTTACTAAGCTACTGCCTTCCCGCCCTTGCCAAATAGCCTGGAGGGGTTACGAAGGTAAGAAAGCCCCTATTTGCCCTGAATTCTGCTTCTTCATTACAACATTGGAGACTCACAGCACAGCACTGCAAGCTCTTTTCATCTCCCTGCTTTGCAGAAATCAGATACAGGGCTTCAGAGAGCACTTATGAACCATCTGCACCCTCGTGACAGATGTTCCCCTCATACAGGGGATGTGTGCAATGTGGAAGGAGCTCAGACCTTGTTGAAATGAGGACCACATCTACCTCTGGCTGCCATAGACAACTTGCCACACTTGTCCTGCTGCTCTATTGCCATGCCAAATCATAGAATCATAGAATCATTAAGGTTGGAAAAGACCTCTAAGATCATTGAGTCCAACCATCGACCCAACACCACCATGTCCACTAAACCATGTCCCAAAGTGCCGCATCTACACGTCTTTTAAATACTTCCAGGGATGGTGACTCAACCACTCCCCTGGGCAGCCTGTTCCAATGTTTAACCACTCTTTCAGGAAAGAAATTTTTCCTCATGTCCAATCTAACCCTCCCCTGGCGCAACTTGAGGCCATTTCCTCTCGTCCTATCGCTAGTTACTTGGGAGAAGAGACCAACACCCACCTCGCTACAACCTCCTTTCAGGTAGTTGTAGAGAGCGATGAGGTCTCCCCTCAGCCTCCTTTTCTCCAGGCTAAACAACCCCAGTTCCCTCAGCCGCTCCTCATAAGACTTGGTCTCCAGACCCCTCACCAGCTTCGTTGCCCTTCTCTGGACATGCTCCAGCACCTCAACGTCCTTCTTGTAGTGAGGGGCCCAAAACTGAACACAGTATTCGAGGTGCGGCCTCACCAGTGCCGAGTACAGGGGCACGATCACTTCCCTGCTCCTGCTGGCCACACTATTTCTGATACAGGCCAGGATGCCATTGGCCTTCTTGGCCGCCTGGGCACACTGCCGGCTCATGTTCAGCCGGCTGTCAACCAGCACCCCCAGGTCCTTTTCCTCTGGGCAGCTTTCCAGCCACTCTTCCCCAAGCCTGTAGCGCTGCATGGGGTTGTTATAATAAAATACTATAATCCACTGCAGGAGAACAAAAAGTAGATAACCAGCAATTGTCCTTTCACCTGTGTATGTTAGGAAAAGCCTGTCTGGATTTTGTCATGGAAAGACATATCGAAGTCAGTTTACTGTAGACAGTGTTGACACTGCTGTACACAGTGAGGACTCCGAGGCTGACACACGCTATTGCGGAGAAGGCTCACATGAAAGCCAGGACCACTTTGCCTGAGTGCCTGACCAAGAGCCTGAGTGTTGGCTGGATACATCCAAGGGTACCAGGACGGGTGTTCAATTTGCCCATCTTATGGACTACTCGGGCTGGCAAACCTGAGAAAGGAACATCAGCCAGTAAAGCTCCTTGTTTTGCTTGGTTAATATGCCATTAATGTGAAAAGAGGTAGCACAAGAGGTAGCAGTGCTGTAGTTCTCAGGTGAGGGAGTATGACTTGCAGTGTTGCTATGGGCATTTTAAATTTCTCTGCTCCTAACGACCAGCTGCACCTCTGCAGATCTCTTCTTTCCTTAACTGCTCATTTCAGTTGCCTTCATTTGTATGTTCCAGGCAGTGACCATGCCAGAAGTTTCAAGAGCTAGTTAAAAATAATGATGTCTCAGCAAATATAATAGTCTACTCACCCTCAGATGTTCAGTGGAAAACACTCCTTTCTTTCCCTTGCTCTCCTCCCCCACCACACGTTTTCTCTTTCCTCACCTCCCCCTCAACTGCTTGAGCTTAGAAGGGAGAAGTCCTGAAAATCTCAGTATTGCAGCAACCAAGTCAAAGCGCTCTGCCATCACCCCTCACCAATAAGAAAAGATGCACAAGCTACTGAAATTTTGAATAACCAAGCTTCACTGGAAACTTGAAGCATTTCTTATGGGAATAAAAATTGAATTTAAGAAGCAAAAATTATTATTTTATAGCTGTCTTGTCCCTCATTCCGACATTGAAAGCGCTGCCTTCCCAGTCATATGTGACTATGCTTCCAGAGGAGATTAGACTGCTTCTGTTCCGCCACGTATAGGAAACATCGCATGAATTCTTTCTTCCTATAATGTTTGCATGAAGAGGGAAATCACCTGGAACGCAGTGCTGCATTCTGTCTCCTATTTATCGGACTGCAATAAAAAGGGGAATGTTTAGCCACTACTGAATACTGAAGACCTTCCTCTCTTCCTGGAGCTGAATGAAATAGTTCAGCTGACCTTCAGAGAAGGACCAGCCTTTGAAGGGTGAAAAATAGCGTGATAAACAGAGGTGTTTTGGTCCCAGGTGAAGAAGAGTGCTGCCTTGGGAAGAGGAAAGTAAGTCCAGGCAGACCACGGTAGAGTGAGTTGGAGAAGAGGCCAGTTCTACCACATCTGAATATCATGCAGGTGCCCCAACAGTTGCTTTACTTTCTTATGTGTGGAGTAGATAAAAGTACTGGCAAATTCCAGTCATGCTGCCTGTGTATACAGGCTTCTGGAAATGAAGAAGAAAAAGCAGATGTTCTCTTGTAAAGGAAGGATCAGCACTCTGAAAACTGAGGGAGTGATTCTCTAGGAAAGAAATGCAAGGAAAGATTCTATTAAGAAGGCTACAGTGTAGGGAGGAGCTGCTGACATGGAGAAACATGAGGAATAATACTTAGGAAGTAATACCTGTTGGTGTCTACAGAGGAAATGGATGTGAGCAGTTAGTATGTACTCTCAAATGAACGTACAACTGCGAAAAGATGAAGGAGATCAGTGAAAATAAGTATTATCAAATAGAGCAGAAGGATATCCAGTGGTCTTCTCAAAGCCTTTGGAGAACAGAGAAGCAGCTGAGAAAGGAAATGGAAGGAGGTGAACTAATTTGCAAAATTAGCATAGTCACGTATGGCTGGGAAAATGTATGGCACTCTGCAAAATCATCCAGCAGCATAAGCAGGGAAATGCAGTTAGGGTGAACACCACGCTAGGCAGAAAGCTGCCATGTCCATTTTCTTGCCGCAGTGGCAACAGTCATACCACCCTTTCATCAACTAGTCTGTCTCCCTCTTCAAGGTAATTTGCTTTTTCCTCTTACGGCTTTATTGAAGAGCAGAAGTGATGGTCTGACAGAAAATGAGGTAAAGACAAACAAAGGATTAGGAGAAGGGAAAAATTGTTAAGTCTGTGGGTGAAGAAGACTACAAAGAGGGAGATTAGTAAATGAAGGGATAGAGAGGAGGGAAGGGTAAGGAGAGGACAGAAGAGATGGAGAATTAATAAAATACGCACTCTCAGCCCAGCACATCACTCCAAAAAGAAAACCCCAGGCCTATGCAAATATCATATTCCACTCAATGAAATAGGTGCATACATAACATCAAGTCTCTGGAACTTCTGGCAAAAGATTTAAATGGGATTTCAGTGCTTTCCCGTTTTCAGTCTTACACTGCTCTGCCAGAGCCTTGTGGTTCTTTACAGGCACTTGAGGATTAAAGACTGAGCATGTATTAGAGACTTTTGAATAAAAGGCTAGAACCTAGATCCAATAAATGTATTTTGGCATTTAATTCCATTTGTTTTAGGGAAAGTAAGATTCCTAAATACTTTCTCTGATGTGGGCTGGATTTCTTGCTCACAAAAACGACAGTTACAATGGAGGTCCTAGGACTCTGGTAATTTATCCCACTTGATAATTCTCATCACAGATGCAGGAAAAATCAACTGTGTCAGTGCCATAGTGCAGCAAACATAACCCATCTAAATTAATGATATTTTTCTTGTAGTTAGTAAGATATACTCAGAATATGCTTTGCTAATCCAGTGCCCAGTTTAAAGAATTAAACTGGGATATATTTTAGTTGTTCTCTAATGCTTATAATTAATTAGTCAGGTATTAAATATAATTTCTATTTGCTGGAAGTATAAAGCTGAGGCATCCCAATGAATCATATTGCACACAACCATTTTTTTAATGTAACTTGCAGCCTTTTAGGTGACTGAAGTACTAAACAATTTGTAAGTATATATAGATACTTATACTTGTCATTTATGTTTTGTATACTTTTTTCATTTCTCCTTACTTGACTACTGAATAACAAAAAATGGAGTTTCAGTTCATGTGAGCTTTGCTGTCCGATTACTTAAATTTTAGACAGAGCAAATAATTTTTTTTACATATAGGGAGGCATTTATTCACTGATTGGTTTTAAACAAAGAAGTGTGGAAACATTCCTTTTTGTTTGGTTTTTTGTCTGGTTTGTTTTTTAAGGAACATTTTCATATATATTGAAGCTGACTGTTACACCTTTTTTAAAGAACAGTATCTTTTTGAAGAAGGCTGCTAATGCTATATAGCTGACACCATTGTAAAATCCATCTTTTATGCATACTCTGCTTTGACATACTACCACTACTTGTTAAACTTTGTTGATAAAAATATTAAAAGAGTGGACAAGTCATACTGCACTTAAAAAACGAGCTGGAACAGTCTACATTTGTCTTACAAGTTTCCCATTTCCATTGATGGCAATTTACATAAGTTAAAATGAATTCCTTGTGCTGTTTTGAGAATAATAACACACAGAAATCCTTTCGTGTTTCCCTCTCCAACGCTCAGATATTTTTGCATAGATTTCCGATTTCAGTTACAAAAGGACAAAGTAAACACAGCAGTGAAAAAATGAGCTCGATTTAATCGCGCTTAAATATAGCCTGGCCCCTTCATTTTTTTCTACAATACTCAACCATTGTTTTCCAGGTGGGATGTCCCATGGTAGCGGAACACAGGACAAACCTCCTATCTGTGTATTTATAGAATATACAAAACTAGCTTGAGTAAAAAGATAGCGTTTCTAACGATATTGTTGTGCGAGGTCAATCTTCCATTTGTCTGCAGTGCAGACAGTTATTTTACGGAAAGTGAAAGAGAAAGCTTTACATGTGTCGAGTGAGTATAGAAAACAGTTACTGCCCTGCAGCAGCTTGACAGCATAGGGAAAGAGAGGCAAAGGCAGAAGTGCAAAAGCTACCGATTCTGCTAAACACACCAGAACAAAGGTCAAAGACGGACTTCTACAGTAAGCCTACATTTCTTTCTCTTAAAAATGTTCTCAAAAAGAGTTCTAAAAATGGCAGCCAGATCTCATTAAGAAACAATTACCCCTCCAATGCAGATAGCTTCATATGGGAAGGGTGGTAGGCTGGCCTACTCTCTGACCGACATAAAATCATCAGAAGATTCTCATATTTTCCAAAATCCCAGTTAAAAATGTTTTCAGTTACAAAATAAATTCACTGTTATGAGTATTACATTAGCCTTCATCCAGAAAATACAAAACCGATATGCCTTAAACTGTCATTAACTTAGCTTTTTATATCAAACATGAGATTTAAATAATTTTATCTTATATTTTCCAGCATTTAAGATCTTGTTTTGAAAAAGGTATGCTGGATTTCCTCATTTAAACCATGCTCCTGAGATTCTGAGCAGCACCTCCTAGTGCTGGGAATTTCCTGCTGACTTAGACCTCAAATTAAATTAAGAATTATAGTAATAAGAATCTATGCAATAAATAATAAGAATCTCTAAACCCTATTACTAGTTGGAAAAAGATAGACTCATTTAGATCTCTTACTGAAAATGGATTTTTAGATTGTAAAGAACTGGTTTTCTTTAGGCTAGGTTGGAGAAGGAGTGTGCTTTTTTTGGGTAATAAAGCTACGCATAATGCAGTGAAAGTATTATTACATTTATTTAGAGTTCTTTTGTGTGATGCCTTTTGAATGTAAAATACAGGCTAATCATTCACAAGTTAGGGGCGCTAAATGATATGCTAAAAGAAGCAGAGGCAATTAATTAATTGCATTCCATTTGTTGGTTTTGTTACCCAAGATCCAGTACTATTTTCTCCAGTAAAGTGTTCTTCTGGATGCACGTACCATTTGAACAATGTTTTATCTGAAGAAATCAAAAGATAATTCTTTCACATTGGCTAAAGTACAGGTTTATGGCATGTGTGCTAGTGCAACTTAGGTAATATGGTGAGAACAGGAATTCCTTTTTTGATGAGCAGAAGAAAGCAGAACAAGTAACGGGTTTTTTTGTAATTATAGGTAATCTGATTTCATAGGTTATCTAGAAAGAACTGTTTAGGACACAGGAAAGCAGGTTTTAAGATTACAATAAACAGATACAGTTCTGTTCCAAATCTGAAGCCTGTACAGCAGTCATTCCCTGTATCACCTGTGGAAAATGCTTTAAGGTATAACATTATTATGCTGTGGCATTATCACAGATCTAAAAGAGATACTAGAATCTTTTTCTCAATCATTCAACTCCATTAAAATATTGAAAGCTCACTTACAAATAAATTCTAATACTTACTGGCTTGAAAAATCTGTATCAATGGTTTACTACTTCTCTTAGCCTTCAGTTCAGGAAGGACTGCAACACTAAGGTAGACAGGTCACCATTACTTTTATTACTCCTCTGTCTTTGTGCCCTGAGAATTGTTTTTTCTAAACCATTTTTCCGCTTGATTAACTGCTAAGTGGGATTGTATCGTTTCCACCATTACCTCCACCAGAGATGCTGCACTTAGCCTCCAAGAAAAAATAGCAGACTTCTGCAGAGGCCTTAGAAATTAAGCAAAAGACAGTGATAAACACCCAGATTATTGACCATGTTCTAACCATAGCACACATGTCGCTAGTGTATTTTGTTGCTTTTGAGGACAAAAAGACCTCGTGGAAGGGGTGTGCTAAAAATGAGCATTCAATAAGCAAATAGCCAGTCAGATAAGCAGAATAGTCTGAATATGTAATTAAAATGGGCTGAACGGAAGCGGCTATAAGATTTTCTTGAGTTCATGGAACTCTTAGGCCCGTTGATGTTTTGTTTTTCTAAAATACTCAGGAGGATGCGAATTTTCCAAAGTCAAGCTGGTAAACAGTGCTCTGCCTGTTTGTAATACTCCTACCCCATTGCTTGTTAACCTCAGTTACTAAACATTCTTGCTGTAGGAATTTATTGTGAATCTTGACTGTATATCCATGTGCTAGATAATTTCAGAAACATATTTTAACTTATTTTAATTTGATAGCTAAGAGTAATATCTTATGAAATTCCCACTGAACTTTGGTCCTAGCATATGTGTTCAGCTCTAAAAATCTTCCATTTTAAATCACTTATATCTCTAAAATAACTAAGGCTTTTCTCCCCAGTGTTCGTGTGCCATTTTCCAGGCAGAGAGAATTTAACAAGTGAACTGAAAGCAAAAAAAGACTGACGTTAAGGCATGTTTAGACCAAAACACAATACAGAATTGTCAGACAAATGTGTAGGGTAATTTGAGATTCAGTGTTAATACCATGTATAACAATGGCTTGGAAAAGAAGAAAAGAAATTTCATGCCAACGGTTTATCCAGTCATGCAGAATCAAAGTCTCCCCATGCAAATAGTTCTATAATGAGCATAAAGAGGCGAGACTTTAAAGGTATGTATGCTATATCACAAAATTTGACACGAAGACGTGGCTACAGTAGCAGAATCTGCTTACTCTTTTCTCTGTAGGTTCACAGCTTTCAAAGCTAAAACACCCTGTGAATAAAAAAAGGAAACTTTTCCAATCCTCCAGCGCAGGCAGGCTTCATGCCCAGAGTGTTGTAAGAGCAAGAGGAGCCTCTCGACTCCAGACCTGGAGGAAGACAGCCGTCACCGCAATTTATACCCTAGGTTAATTGCATCCCTGGGACGGAGCGGGCAGCAGGGTCCCGGCTGCTGGGAGCGGGAGTGAGTCAGTACAGCCGCAAAGGCAGAAGCCTCTGGCGTCACGGGGTAAGGAAAGCAACAGGCATTTTCTCCCCGCTCCCGACCCAGGCTGTGAGGTTCGCACTTTGGCCCTGACTAAGGCATGAGCCGCAGCATAGCACACAAGTGACATTTGTTCTTGTTAGCCACTGGCAGTGACAGAGGCATGAAGCAGCCCAAGGGGAGGACTGATGTTTGACAGCTACTCTGCTGGAGCCCGATCCTGTGACACGTGCAGCAATGTGCTGAGGGCAGTCGGATGATTTGCAAATCTATAAAATCCCATCCCGGAGTAAGGACATTCCTAAGGCAGGCTAGATATTGTAGATTTCTGATTTCAACCTACAGTGGATTTCATACAAGCAAATTATAAACATCAGGAAAAATTAATGGAATAATACAATATGAACGTGAATTTAAACACCTAAAAATGGATTTCAATGAGAAAGTGGGAGTTCCTTACTCTGGGAATATGGTAACACTGGGAGATGGCCATTAACCATCAGTATGGCTCTGCTTTCCTTCATCCTCATTGTCTGCCTGAGTTTTGCTGTAAATGCAAGTCATGCTAACAAGCTAAATGATCCAGCAATGCAGTACCACAGAACTGAGCTTGGATGGATTGTTGTTGTTGTTATTATCATTATTATTATTATTATTTAATTTTACTGGATAGCTTGGATGTTCTTTCTCAATGCGACAAATACTGATGGGAGCGCAGATCCAGTCCTGCAAACAAGTTAATGATAGTTTTTCCACGGCTCATATTCTTAACACACAAGTTTCAAGCAAACACATCTACAATTAGGTCATCTTTTCTCCCCGCCTTCCTCAAGGCCGTGCTGTGCAGTCCTGGCAGCTCCTGGGCACAGCCACCATTGCACTCAGAAATCGATGTCTAGAGCTGAGATGAAGCACTCCGAGATCAGGTCAGGCCAACAGAGCCTTTTAAGGAGACACTGGAAGGACACGTGGACAAAGCTCCTTCCATGGCATGTACTGAATTTAAATCTGACATGGCCAAACCCTTCATAGTCTCCACCACATGCTGAGTGCACATCCAGCCGTATGGCAGGGGACAGTTGCTTTTGGCCCCACAAAGGGTACACAAGTAGTCACATGGCAGGGTACGTCCCCCCCACACGCACGCCAGGCAGCCGGGAGGGTACGCTGTTGTATCGTGTTAACAGATACCCATCCACCATGTTCTGGGGTGAGGAGAGGAGCGGTCTGGGCACTTGCTCGCCCTGACAGCTCTGTCATCGCACTGAAATGCTGCCGTGGTTTGAGCGAAGCGTGTGGGAAGGAGCCGGATGGAGGCCAGACCCTGCGGGCATCCCCACTCCACTCAAAGTCATGCACGTGCTGCAACTTTGTTACACCTGCAAGAACCTGGTCTCAGAGGGGCCACTCTGTTGCTCCATCCTCAGCAGACCCTAAAAAATACAGAGGCTGCAGGTGGCAATATTGTAAGGAAGGAAGAAATGGGTCTGTTGGAATAGGTGGTGAAGGGGAAGAAATAGGGGAGGACCACCTCTGCTGCAAGAGAAGCTAGGGAAAGTGTGTGGCTGGATTTTTGTGAGAGATCAGCTGAAGTCTCCTTTGGGTTACGGACTTCTTTGCCAAAGATATATTTTAAACATAAGGTTTGTCTGTGACATTTTCTTTCCCTGAGATAATTCATTATTTTGGCCTGGCTTCATCTAGTACTGCTTGTGCGTAAAGCAATCCTTCATATAGACAGGTCATAAATGTCAGGAAAGAGTTTATAATAGAAATTTGGAGAGCAGCCTGAGTGCCCAATGCTGGGAACTGCTCTGTGGCACTGCATGCACCCAGCCCGTTGAAAGAAACCTGGCCCATTATAACTCTTGTTTATGGAAGACCCACCTGTTCTGGCTCGCAGTGGCATCTAGGACGTCAGCAGAACTGTTGATCAGGACAACCTACTGCTTCTAATGCCATTAAGCAGAAGACTTCAGCATGGCAGCACTGTGTATTTAAGTACTGGGACATCTGCTCTTTCATGGAACAAGTTATTTTAATTATGAAAGTATTCATAATGTCATGGGAGCTATTAAAAATAAAAGATGTCAGTAGTATAACTTTCAAACAGCCTCGCAACTGACCTGTGACTGTATCTGTGTGATCAAGGTGGCACTTTTACACTTTACCATCAGAGTTGTGGGGGTTTTTTTCTTAAGTATACATGCAAAATCTAAATGTTTTACAGTTCCAGGCAATTTAACGTAACAGTTTTTGGGTGGCCTGCTGTCATCCAAATCTCTCTCAATCTTGTTTTCAGAGCGAAAGGATAATCTTGTTAATTTGCTGATCTAGGATTTAAAAGCTCTGAACTCTGCATCCCGGTCTGCCACGGACCATGCTTAGCAGGAGCACGGTAATCCCTCCAGCTTTGGATAGTACACAACCCGGGAGAGGGAACTTCCCTTATTTAGTATTTGCAGCACTCAGTATGCCATTGTAATACAAGTAACAGGTGCTGTAGTGTGAGAGGAACCTATCAAAGTCATTGAACTCTTCTTGGTCGTGTGCCAATATCTGCTGAACCGCCGCAGGAAATACGACTGACAGAAGCAGCTCTGCTACCCAGCACGGGGCTAGGCTGCAGTGGCATGCCAAGTCCAGCCACTGCTTCTGTCGGCAGGGCTGTCTGGTGGCCGCTGTGATGTGACCAGCAGAGTGTTACCTGCCGCAGGGGGACAGAAATAGCCGTACCTTCAGCTTCAGATCTGATGAACGAGTCCTCCAGAACTGCTGGCCGACAGCAGAGCTGCCGTGCTGCCCCCTCCTTGCTGCTGAAGGCCCCAGGCAAACCACAAACTGCTTACATCTAGCAGGGAAACAAGAAGAGATAAATCAAACTAAAAGGCAGTTCAGCTTGATAAACCGGATAAGTTCCTACACTTGCAGGCTCGTGACATCTAAACATTACGATAATAGCTTACCAGCAGAACGGTAAAAAAAAATGATCATACGTGTTTTCTTTAGCCATTCAAAACTCTCAGGGCTGGCACAGCCCTTGCGTGGACTTTGGCATGCCACCTGCCTTACAAAAGCCTGCGATGCTATGCTTCGCTGCTCAGGGGTGGTGAAGGGCACAATATGGTTGTGTTTTGCTGTTTTCTTCCCTGTAAGCCAGCCTCAAGCCAATGAGAAACAAATATTTTGCCAATTTAGCCTGCCAGTAAGAACAGGTGGTTGCACAGCTTCCTCTAAAAGGTGCAAAAAGCCACACAGCCAAGGAAGCATGAAGGGAATAAATAAAATTATGTGGGGACAAACTCAAGGGCAGAAGCAGCCCAGGTGAATGGCTTTGTTGTCAGCACAATACAGCTCCATGGCCTCATTACTGAAGGTACAAATGAAGGCAAATCCAAACATGGGAAATGCATTTCAGTGGGATACGAGCTGCAGCATGGGCAGAGCGGGATTTCTCTCATCTGTGATCAGTCGTAATAGCATTTATCGGTTTGTTCCTGCAAAGTGGACTTAAACATGAGTGCCAAAATATGTAAATGGTTATCCAAAGTGCCGATTTGAGGCATTTGCATCATGTGCTAGGAATAGGTCCTACCTTCCTCCACCCCCCGTCCCATAATCTCTTCCTCTTCACTAAAGCACGTCCATATTTGCTTTTCACACAATTCTCTCTCCTCTCCCTCCTGCTTTAGCACTTTTTTTCCATCAGTCTCCTCTACTTCTGCTTCATAAGAGTTCTGCTTCCAAATAGAGACTTAGAATTAAGTCAGTCAAATTATTAAATATTCTGCACATAAATTTTAAATGTCAGACGAACCAGATCAACCATCCATTTCTCCAGCCCAGCAGTCTGCGGGCTTGCTGTGTTAGATTCCCCATCTCCAGATGCCAGTTGTTTTCCTGCTCTGCAGAATGCAACTGAAGATGAGCAGAGTATGTTATTGTATATTCAGAACAGCTTTTCTTTAAGTTTTTCGGTTTTAGATCATTGTTGTTTCTGTGTAACCCAATTAGGGCAAACATCCTTAACTCTGCTATTTCTTTATGTAGACATTTGTAAGTATGCTATCCCCGATTTACCCTAGACGCTGGGTCCAAAAGTTCTGCTAAATTTCTCCATGAGGGAAATTTGGGCGACAGCCATCTCTCTGCCAGGATGTAAAATAACATCATACGCTCTCATTTAGCCTGCTTGTTTTCCAACTGTGGAGAACTCTCTGAGTTTTTGGCAGGTGGGACATCAGGCTCTGTAGCTGGTCTGCTCGGATGCAGAGGAGCCTTTTTGTCTTTGCAGCTGTAGAGATTTATAAAGAATTGGTTTTCCCATGTTCCTCTTCCCCGAAGATTTCTTTAAAGCTTTATGACAGAGACAAGTAAGTGAGATACTTCCTCTGCTTTAGTCTAACTCCTACGGGGCTGGAACATTTGTCAGACAGACGTGTCCCACATGACAAAGCAATCTGTAGCTAATGTGCAACCACACAGAAAACACAGGAGTAACATGATGGCCCTTTAACCCCAGGTGTAAGGACATTAGTAAAATAATAAGAAGCCGAATGAGGACAAGAGGATGGCACAAGATATCTTAGCCTCATACTGTTGTCTGCGTGTAAACTTTGATACTCAATAACATGGTTTATTTCAGTAAGTGGAAGGATCCAAGGAAAGCAGGCGGGCTCTACAGCATAAACATCCTGAGAAGAGAGCACGTCTTTCCCTTTCCCAATACAGGGACTAGTTGCGGTTAGTAACCATGTCACTTATCAGTGAAATAACAGCAGCACTGCATGAATGTTGTTATCCACGATTCTTTCTCCTTCCCCTGCCCTCAAGTTTGCTAGCCATCAAAACCACGTTTTATTTTCTTTTCTAGAAAAGGTGGACCCATCACTTGGAGTTTTATCCCTTGCTAGTACATTGAGGGTTCTGCTGGGTAGAGGACAGCATAGCTTATAAAGTTGTGAGGTATCTCTTAGCATGGAAAAGCCCTATGAACTTAAATCAATCTTTCTTTGCTTGAAATCAGGGAAGGCAAAAGATGCCCAAATATTAACTGTCACTTATTTTAGATATGTAGAATTAGAAAACTGATCCTGTGTCATAAAAGCAATGCCAAGAATAAAAGGAAATAAATAAAACAAATGCAGATATTTAAGGTCCTACATTCTGGCATAAGTAATTAAAGTAAGTGCCCTGGTCTTCAAAATTGATGATCATCCAGTTCCTCCTTAAATTCTAAGGCACCATATATTATTTATCTATGATTTATCTATTGTTTTTGTTTACTTCTTTTAAATAAACAAGATAGGTATGATCTCACTGTAGACAGCAGACTTGCTCAAGAGTGAAATTTAGTATCAGTTGCAGAACTGAATAAAATATATTTAGATTAAATAAAAAGAAATGTATTAGCTAACAAAGAATTTTCTTTTAAAATGTATCAGTGCTAATCACAGGAAAAAAAAATATTTCTAGATGTTAATATTTCCAGAAGCATGGGAGAGGAATCAATGCTACAGAATCCTTATGATCCTTATTGCATTATGATGTCATTTTTTTAAAACGCCCTATGGAGGCACCTGTAAAGCCGTAAAGCCAAACATTTTGCTCTCCTTGTTGAAGTGCTCTTGTTGGAGCTTGTTTTGAGCTCTGAAGCTCACCCAGGCAGAAAGTAGGATACCTTACGATTTTCTCTTGCTCACAACTCCACTCAGATCACTTCAGAACTTGCACTCCAGAGCACGGAAATGTCACACTTGGCTTTGCTGAGCGTGAATAACCAGCCACAAGAGTCTGAAACTGTTGCTGCTTCACAGAGAAAATGTGAATGATTCCCATTTGCAACATGTGGGGAAATACCACAGTTACGCAGTAAAAGCCTAAATATCTAGGAAGTTGCTGCAGCTGATGGCAGCCTAAGTCAGTTTAATGCTGACTGTAAGTCAGTGACATAAACCACTCCAAATAAAAGTCTGTTTACAATTCCAGACACGCTCAAAGTGCTGGTGGGAATTTCTTTTTTGAAATTTGCCTAGCAGACAAGGCCCAAGAGTCAGGAAGTGGCAAAGCTGTTGTTCTCAGCCCAGGAGGCTGCAGAAAAAAAAAAAAAAATAGTTGCTGAGTCAGACACAATTTCCCCTGAGGACTCTGGCTGCAGCCCAGCCTTTAGAAGACCTGCCAGCTCACCTAAGGGTAAAATTAAAGCTTTAAAAAAGCCTATACATCTCACAAAGAGGCAATCTCATTTTTAGGATAGCTTTTTGATATTTTAAGTTAGATCTGTAGCAAAGAAATCTCTGGAGTCTTGGAAAATCCGTACGCGCAGTTTGTATGATATCTTTCCAACCTCAGCCACCGCTGACGTAGCCAAGAGCTCTGAGCCGCTCGGCTGAATGCTGCTGTACCTGCTCCTGTTACCATGGAAATGGACACTGGCAAAAGCAGGATAAGAGCTTTAAAGTAATTACCAAAATAATTAGCACTTTCACCTTTTTGGAGATTGCTCCCCCGAAGCCCGCAAATAGTGAAACCTTCCAATTCAGACTCATCAATACAGCAATTAGTGTCTAAAGAGGCATCAGTTAACACGATCAATGTAGGAATGACACACGAAAGGAGGGGTTGTTGGAGCCGGGAAACAGTGGGTTCCTGTGGCCTTCTTTGCTTATTACTAATAAGAAACTCTCCTCCTTTGCTATGAGTCACTGTTCCAGTTTCACCCTTAATTAATTCAGAGTCAAGAGAAAGGGCACTAACGTGAAGAGAAGCTCCCAGCGATGGCTCAATAAAGTTTGCAGAAGAGGGGGAGGGGAAAGAAGTCATTATAGTAACAAATCTCAAGATAATAGAGAGGAAGAAACCTCGACAGACATGCTGTACAGCAGCCATACTGGGAAATCTAAGTACCGGTGTTTTTCCTATTACACTGCAACTGTCTGAATGAAATGCATCAGACAATGAAATGTTTGTCAGAGCAGCACTACCCAGCCACTACGCACACCACGAGTCTTTCATCCAGGCAGCAAGTGCATCAGTTTCTACAACATTGCAAAAGCCATCAAAGGCCTCTCAGCTTTCCCAGCAACATCTCCTTTACCTACAGAGGAGCCAGAAAGGAATTTTGGTTTCCGATATGTAATTTCACACTTTATAGCTAAAAATACAATAGCCTGCTTGTATTCAGGTTGAATACAGAACTCACCTTCAGTGACCAGTGAAGTGACTGCTTGCATAATTATTACTGCTTCTAACAACATTAACATTTGGCTGGATACAGCCTGAAAAGTTTTGGCTATGGTTATTTAGCAGAAAGAGATGCGCTTTCAGAAGAAACCGATGAATGCTCTGAAGAAAGTTAGGGCAAGATAGTAAGTAAAATTTTGTAGTAGATTTCTTGGTTTACTAGTGGATTTTGACAATCTCTAAACACATATTGTAATTAAAAAAAAAATTGATACTAATTACCTCTGTTCATTTCATACTGTTCTTTCAGAGCTTCATGAGACTGTGGGCTGCCTATGGGCAGGGCTGGGTGATAGACCCAAGCTCCAGGTAGAGCCATCTGAAACGAAGCTGTGTCCCCGGGCGTGTCTTTTGTGCGAGTCCTACTCCCTAGTGCATCCATCCCCCCCAACCTGTTCCCTTTGGAGTGTCTGAAGTGTTGTCAAACAGCCTAGCCACTGCACAGCAGAGCAAATAAAGCGTCTTTGTACCTCCCTTCCCCATCAAAAAGAAGCAAGATTCAACAGCACTAGGTGATCTTCCACTTTGTTAGCTAAATACTGGGGGGTTTTTGCTTTGAGCTATGTGTTGTTGTACAGCTGTTTCTCATACATCTGGATTTTCAGGATGCTTTAAGATGACAAGTAATTTTCTCTTACTTATTCAGTGCAGGAATTTTTCTTGAAGACACTAAAATCCAAAGCTGCTGTTTTTCTTCATCAAAATACCGTTGAGACAAAAGATTGTATCATCCAGATGCATTTGTCATAGTCTGTCTCTCTGCCTACTGCTGTTAAGTGTCTTTAAACGAGTGTGAGGGTTAGGCTAAGTTCTTCCATTAAGGGCAAAACATCGCTGTGGGTGGAACACTTCTCTGCTTTCACCGTGATGACATAGGCCTAACTGGCTGGACAGCTTCATTCCAATAGAGAGCCCTTGAGACATTTGCGCACGTGAGACACACATCTTACCATGGCTCGTTTCAGAAAAGAGCGAGGGTTTTTCCCACAAAGACAGGTAGGTAGGGGCAAGAGCGATGAAGATCATCCAGGTGGAGAGTGCTGGAGGGAACTGTCATGCCGCGTGACTCCAGCAGGAGGTACTATGGCTGCTAGGCACTGTTTTGCTCCAACACCCAGTTTGGAGTGAGTCAATTTCCAAAATGATGCTATCTGCTCCAGATGCTCTGAGAAGCTTTCAAGATTCCTGGGCTCCCTAGCTGCTACCCTGAGCCCTCCTGAACAGCTCTCACTCCCCAGAAAAAAAAAGACAGCCAAAGCCCTCAGTAACAGCTTTACTTTCTTCAAAGTCTACTGCCAAATTTCTTCACCAACTAGCTTAAAAAAGTTAAACACATACAGAAAACCCGCTGATGCTTGCATTAACCAAGTAACTGTCGTCAGCAATAAGAGGGTCACAGCTGATACAACCATGTGTGTTTCGTAGGCCAGCAGAGCTACACCAGAGTGAGTTCCAAGGCAAGCACTCGAAGAGTTAGGAGGTGCTATAATTAAGGTACATAAGGTTAGGAGGTGCATAATTACGTTCAACCATAATTACACCCACTGGTGACTGTGCTTTATGATATAGTCTTCAATTACATGACCACCTCCTTTCTTCTTTTCCCTATGGGATCTTTGCCTGTGTCAGGACCGTCTCCATGGCACAGCACTGCAGGATTGCCCAAATTGCCATTAAACATGCCATTTAGGACACTGGAAAGTGCAGTAGCATTTGCATTGCACTCTGTCCAGGCCAATCAGCCTTTGTGTGAAGTTAGGCTCACGACAGAGATGTCTGAGGCATAAGAAGTCTGAGCTCACAACTTGAAAGTTCTCATGCAGATTTGCAAAAATTTACAGATTTGCATGTCTGGCTTGCATATTATTAAAGCCTGTATTTATAAATCTCTGCTGATATGCAGCATCTTTATGAGCTACTTTCTTAACTACAGGATAAGAAGCTACTTACCAGCACTGAACTTTACCACACAAAAGGCCTTATCCAGCCTCTATTTCTGTGGTAAAATTCTTCTTGACTAAAATGGGAGCAGGATCATGCCTCTGGTACCTGCTATCCCACCCCGCTCCCGACAAAGCATTGTTCACTTCAGCCAAACCAACAGGAAAAACTCTGCAGGAATAATTTCTCAATTCATAGCACAAATGTATGCACATAGCATGACAGACTGAAAGGTTATTATTGTTGCTTACACTGAAAAAGTGAGCTGGTTTTTCAGATATACCTGGCAAATCTTTGTGTGCATGCTGAAAAGCAGAATGGAGCACTCATCTTTTACAGGCAGTCACATGTCAGCATCATGAAGAAATATTTACATTGTGAGCAGCTAATAGCAATCTTTCGTAATTGCTGCTTATTAATATCTCCATACTTTTAAAGCATGGTAGAATCATAGTTTCAGTGATACTTTTAAAATAACTAATGCAATGGCAATACAGAAATTTAACTATTCAAAATCTTAGGCTGTCTGTCTGAAATGAGTGTAAATAATCTATATAGCAATTACATTGGTGGTACTAAAACACAATCCCAAATGACAGGCTAACCTAAACCTGATTTTTAAAAAGATACCATTGAATTATGTATCTCCTTATAGTGTAAAACTAGACAACTAAATCATGGAGCTTGGTCTATAATACAAGTGTACTTGAAAGTTCAAGAAGATCACATGCACTGGGTGAAGCATATGAAGACCTTATTTTGGTTTAATTAGCAGTATAACTATCTAACCTCTGAAATAGGAAGAATTGAAAAAGAAATTTGAAATACGCATCTATCAGACAAATATGCAAAAGAGATACAAACTTACTAAGGGAGTCCAAACAAGAAGAGACCACAGATTTCAGAATTAATTTATTTTTAATGTGCCATGACCAACTTGGGAAACCATTCTATGAAATAACTCAGTGAGGGTACTTGCCTTCCTGCAGCAGACCACTTGGCATGGCATTCTTGTTCAGCACCACAAATTCCATCAATAGAATCTCAGCAAGATTTTTGGCAGCAGGAACAGAACTACTTCTACCTTCCTTTAATTACACTGGACAACCCAGAGCTGTTATGATTCAATGCCCCTGGAACAACTGGAGAAGGTTGTCTGATATATTACACTACACCAGGATAAATAAGATTAAAGATCTTCTTATATATCTGGAAACAAAACAAGTGTTTCAATAAAGTTGTATTCCCTTCCTCCATCTTCCCACAGCAATAAATATTTTTAACCTCAATCTCTTACTTATATACTGTTTATAAACACACAGTTTTCTTACCAATATCTCACTCTATTACATGCTCCTGGTGATATCTTTTCACATTTCCACTTTTAAAAGTTAAAACATCATGATATCAGATTTCACTAACAAGGAAAGATTAACTCTGAAGTTGAAGATTACAGACACCTTCCTGTTTACTCCTATAATTACTACTCACTCAAGTGTCATCCCGCTTTTAGTTTCAACACATCTTCCAATGAAGTACACATTGTCGTCATTTGGCAAGTTGCTTTCCTGCCCTTGGCTCCTTTCTTAGTGTGTGACATCTACATTTGCACCTGTCAGCCTGACATCCTTTTATCCGCATCTCCAAGTGTTAGACATACAGGAGAAGCCACATGAATATCTAGCCCATTTTACTTGCAGCAGCAGCCTAGTGAATAGTTGTTCTCACCAGTAACTGCCAATTCTGGCTTTGATGTCTTGCGTTGTGGGTTCGCTTCTGGGAGATAGTTCTAACTTCTTCATTCAATCTTTGAGCATACCATTGTTTGAAATAACTGCCTTGATAGTTTCCTTAGCTGAGACAGAGTATCTCTATGTCTTTCAGGCTTTTGCTTTACAGCTCTTTCCACAGTGTGAGATTTCATGTCTAATTGAGAACCTAGAGGTAGTACTAATACATATCAGTTAAATAATATGATGGCTGAAGTAAATCTATCACTTACACAAAACACAGTATTTTCTCTTTTTAAAGTTAACCAGAAAGTTATTTTAGCAGGCATTTAAATATCTGATGAACCTCACAGTTCATTTATTCTGTTAACGCAAGCTGACTAGACAGCTCAGTAAACATAGCTCCACTGACTTTTACCAGACCTGTATCAGTGAATCCCTGCTGAAGATTCATTTCCATACAATAGCCACCTGAAAACACATCTTATGCATGTTAGAGTAAAACTTAAGTCTAAACCTGACCATTCTATAAAAACTCTGCTTTTTATGGAAAGGAGTATTTCTGTAAGCATCTAAATTAAAAAATTAATAATTTTCTCCACTAACATTTCAGTGAAAAGTCTTAGGGAATTTTTCAACAAGTCCTACCACTGACCAAAATCTAAGTGATACAAAAACATCTGATGAAATAAGTATTGGGGAAGGAAAATCATGTTATTGAAATCCAGAGCTCCAATTAAAAATATATGTCAACATTAAAAATATTAAAACATTTTAACCAGTACCAACTCTGACAAACCATACCAAGAAACTCTTTCTCCACCTACTTTTATAAATTATGATCTTACACTTACAAGTTACTTTCTACATGTGGTAAATTATAGTTTGGGCTTGTAGACCTGCCTGCAATTTAGGTTGCCCAACATTTCCTATTATAATAACCTGTTTTCAATTGCTTTTAAATTTGCCAAGCTATAACTGTTTGAGCTGAAACCCTCCACGCTGAATATACTCCCCAGGCTGCTTTTGGTGAGGAAAATTTCAGCTGAATTATTTTGGCTGCTTCTGAAATCAAAGCAAGGTATTATACGTATTATTTCAATAATTAAAAACATCTGGTATCTATGCTTTAGAGTAAGATTTGAAATTTGTCAGAGAAAAATTTTGTTTTGAAATGTCCTTTTTGCTATTCTCATGAAAATACACCTACATTTACCCAGGTTGTATACCTCCAAGCATATGCAGTTCAGTAAAAACTTGCTGCAGTTATATACCTAAAAATCTCTGAAATCCCTTAAAATGCTTGAATATCCCACAGCTTAGAGTAGGCTCAACTGCAAATGAGCCATGTTACCCCATGCTAGAGTTCCCTCGAGGCCGCAACCACAGGGCTGAAGTTGGGCAGACTGTAATAACAGCTGCTAACCAGCTCAGGCTACAGCAAGATAAACCAGCAGAACTGTGGAAGGGCAGCTTGCCCCTCGTGCCCTCAGTGACCGATTTCCTGGCAGCAGATAAGGAGGTGGGAGGAAGCTCCCTGATGCTAATGCAGAAGGAACAATATGCAAGGGGACTGACTGAACAATTTTTCTAGATCTTAAATCTAAGACACAAACTGTAGATTGTGAGCTACAATAAGTTGTTGCACATAAATCACTGTTGTAGAAAAGATTATCTAGATAGTATCTCATTATTTCCTTCATGTTCTCAGTGGACTGTGAATATATAATTAAAAACAAAACGTACTTTGTCCCCTGTGTTTCCTAGTGTAACTTAATCATTGTGTCCTTGTGAAATGTATTTGAAACAGATATTATGTCTCTCCATGTCAGGGCCTTTTTTTTTTTTTTCCCCCCAAAACTGATGATCTAGTCCCTTACTGGCAACCACAACAGCACCAGCACCTAAGACCTGTGAAACTAATAGCATTAGTGTCTGTAATGCCTGGCATAAAGGGCCCTGACTCTCTTCACCCAAGCTCATCAGCTGCTTTGTTATAAGAAAATTCAGTGCCAAAAGCAATGAATTACAAGGCTTAGAATTTAAGGCTCTTTAATCAGCAAAGCATTTGCTCAAGTGCTCTCAAAGTAGGGGTGGACTTGAACACATGGTGTGCGTGCTGAATCAGGCAGAGAGCATGCAAAGTAAAGCATTCTTTTCATAGCAATTCCTTTTGGGCATTTTGGTCACTGAAATTGTACTAGTCTGCATAAAAGAATCTGAAATATGGCCGCTTCCCCCATATGAAAATTAGGCCAGTACTTTATATGCCTCTTTTTATAATAGATACTAAATACTGACCCTTAATTTTATATTTTTGTGTATATAATGAATGATGCATTCATATTTGTGTTTTCTGGTGAAAAGTTGTAGCTGTACAGTTCTTCCAGTGAAGGGAAATTTTATCATCACGTTACTGATCTCTCCCTATTCATATCCATATCTCCTGCAGTCATACCAAGTATCTTCTACTTTTCTGGCTGAACATTATTCCTCTTTTTTGTTTTTCCAAAATTAAATCATTTACAGCACTTGAATACAGGTTCTCTAAAGAAAATGGAGATGCCATCATCTCCAGTAAGTATGGCATAAGGAGATAAGCATCCTTCCTTACATTTTCAAATCTGAGAGACTCATTGTTTGGCGGTTGCCAAAACACTCTAGGTCTCACTCTTTTACATGTAGAGAGTGATATTCTTATCCTTGTAATCCATTCTGTAAAATGCTTTAGACAAAAAATGGTCAGAGGAGGATAAAAATTTTTAGTTGTTAGTCAAGTTACCATAGTATGATTTTTCAGGTACCTTAACAATGGCTCTCATGGAGCTCAACAGTTCCTCATTCTCTGAAAATCACCTTCACTTAAATAACTAACCTTGGGCTCTGTATTTTAACGTGTAAAATTGTAGCCATAAAATGCTGTTAATAAATACAGGTTACACACAGAGGAGTTAGACTTTGTGCTTGAGGAAAAGTCAAGTGGTTATTTAGATTCACTCCCTTCTTTTCTGACAGCAGAACAAATACTTACAAACATAAAACATTTCAAGGTGGAAGTAGCCGCAACACAGGTAAAGAGGCTTCACAGAGGCATAACTGCTACCAGGCATAGACAGCACTTATGAAAAGACATGAGGGGAACTTGTAACCTTCATGCTCAACCTGTATTTGCAATTTAAGAAGATTCAGGTTCTCTAATAACAATCTGATTAAAAGTGAGTACAGAAATGTTACTTTAATCTACTCTCCATTCTGAAGGCTCTTTTAGTTGTATTAAAGACATATCAAAAGAACCATATATTATTTAAAGGTGTGCTGTTGCTTACACTGAGGTATCAATTTGCAAGTCACATACAGAAAATTTTCAAACATTGGCAGAACCATGTCAGAATTCACTAGCCTGAACTCATGATATTATCCAATTATTGATAAAACTGTGCAACAACCAAATCTAATTAAACGTCAAGAACAAAATGATACTGTCTTGTACTTTCTTTTAAACTAAGGCAATTCTTTTTCATTAAGTCTATAAAAGAAAATTAAGTCTCTGTTACTTTCTTAGACATCTTGTTGATTTTTATTTGTATGACATACAGCAATATTTTACAAATAAAGTCATTATTTGTTTTATATAACAAACTGAACAATCTTCCTCAGCCAAAATGTCTCCTTTGAGGATAACAAGCCTAAATCAGAGAATAAAAAGCCAATATAAAATGTGTAATGCCTCAAAACTAGGTATCATCATACCAGTTAGATGCTAAGCTCTGGGATAAAATCCTGAATGAGACACTCAATGCTAGAAATGATTGAGAGATTTATTCTCTTACATCTAAAATTTTGCTTCTGAAAATTCCAATTCTGCTGCTGCCTAAAGTTATTATTCTTTATTTTTATGTTAAATTCTACCTTCTTATCATAATGCTTCTGCACAAAACCAAAACTGCCTTCTTTTTAATGAAGTCAGCAGTATCTTTGCACCTTTGATGCAACTTTCCATTTTAATTAATGTTGTACATAATTAAATAACATGAAAATTATATCAGCAACTGAAACATTTTTGTTATCATGAGGAATTAATCTAAAGAGGCATCATTTTTGCTACAGATGTCGGCCAGCAATAATAATGAAAAGGTTTCAATACCCATTTTTAATATTTTAGGAACTTTGTTGATAACTAAACAAATGCTACTCTAATAGATGTATTAGGGATTTATTTGGCAAATCATTCTACAGTGGCATAAGAAGTCACACCTATGCAGCTTCCCAAACAATGTACTAAGTTACAGAACAGAGCCCATATTAATCAAATATGTGTATCAGGCAAGCAGGATTTCTACTCTCCAAGGCTTCTCCAGCCCAGAAAGCACTTAAAGAGGCTTGACTTGCCTCTTTTCCTCTTTTTGTTTTGAGATAGTCAGTCTCAGTCTGTGCTTTGGGTGTGGACTGCCCAAAGCAAAAAAATTTGAAAACACAAAGCTACTCTGTCACCTTTTCAAGATCACGGGATCCTATCACCTTTGGACACCAACAAGAAATGGCACCCCGTGTGCTGCAGAACCAATCTGTCTCTTGGATCCTTCTTAGTTATCTTCTAATTTCAAGGTGCTTAAGAAGATAACATGATATAGCAAATGTAACTCTCACCATTCCAGCCTGGGCAATTGTTATCATTTGATAAGCCCTGTCCCAGGCTTTAGACATGCTTTTGCAGAACCCGGGTAGGATTTTCCACTTAAGACTGACTTTTTTGCTTTGAAACCTATGGATGGGTTATAGTATATCTGCTTCTGTCAGGAGAAAGTCCATGAGACACAGTTATGTGACTAAACTGACTAGATTTCTCTCTGGTGTGCAGATAAATCTTCCCCAGTAATGAAGGCCTCTTTCCCTGTGATCCTAGATCATGTCTTGGAATTCATTACCCAGTTCTCTGTGTTTTATCAGTGATCACCATTAGTTTTCTGTAAAGACTGTTTGAAGGTGGGTGTTGTTTGGTTGGGTTTTTTTTTTCCCTTCACAGATCCTATCTCATAAGGGGTTCTGAATCATGTTTTCACACACCTCTGGGGGAACAACCACTTTAGTAAGACGTCATTCCTTCACCACTGCAAGCTTACCTTTGTACACCAAATTTATGTTTTACCTAAGCAAGAGCATCACTCCCCTTAAGTTTTCTCCTAAAAAACCTGACCCACTGCATTCCAACCCAGACATCATGTTATCTTTCTATACAGGCTGAACAGATCACTTAGGAAGACCTCTTCCCTTTTTGTCTTCATGGCAGACAGGTTCCTAGGTACAGCTCTGCTGAGAACTTATCATACTGGATAGCAGATGGTACGACAGGAGTGCTAAAATGAAACCAATTTGTGATTTAAGCAATTTCCATCAGAACTCAAGCAAACCCAACGTCATCCCTAGGGAATGAGGGAGATGAAAACCAGCCACCTTAGACTTAACCCATGCTTTTACCAAGTACTATGTCACAAAAAAAATGTGGTTCAGTTCTTGAGAGCCATCCTAGACTGGAAGTTCCTCCTTCAGGTTAAGGGGTAATGCTGAATGTCTCCAGCAGACTAAACATGCACACAGAAAACAACCTGAAGGAAAAAAGATGGTGATTTGCCAGTAAATCAGAAGATCTGCAGGTGTGGGTTTTGTCTATATGCAGATTCACACTTGCTCAGTCTTTCCCTTGCTCACTAAGTTCCATTAGAAATGGTGGAGGGGCCTATGGCTGGGCTTACCCAGGGTTTACCATGCTTGACAGGAAAGAGGATGAGCACGTCCTTCTAGTAATAGACAAGGCATAAGCATACTTGGGCATAAGCACATTCATAATGTGAATATGTATATAGACAACATATCTACGACACCTTTCAACTTTTGATGATTTTCCTTTCCTGTAGAGAATGTGAGCTTATTTGTATAAAAATAAAATTTCATTCTAAGGGGCAAATGCTATTAATGCTATTAAGTTTAATAGCACTATATTCATTGATATTTTACAGATGGCTGAATTAAACCTTGCAATCTCTATGGGTCTTAATTCTGAGTTTTCAATAGGATAACATTCTCTTACTTCTTGACTAGGCTTGAAATATATAAAAATGCTTTTAAAAAATTATCACTTAAATGCGTTCTTCTCAGTGCATCCTCTCAAAGCACAAAGTGCCATATAAGTGTGTTTTAAGACATTTCTCATTAATGTTTTAGGCCAAAACTCTTTCATGTTTAGAGTATAGAATGAATTAGTCCTTGTAAAAACCTTCTATTACTGACAATATTCGTAACATTTTATACATTATATGATTGTATAAATCTGACTGGATTTCTGATCTTTTGGCAGATTTTGGTTGTAACTTATCTTGGATGTTGAGCCACGACTGGTTCTTAGCAAATAAAGCGTTTAATAAAAGAATAAGGAGAAATACAAATTGCTCAGTTCTTTGCCAAGTGCTTCTCCCAAGTTTAAAGCATACGTTTCAGCTAATGGGTTGACTAAAATCCTGAAGAGAGCAACACTTTAATGGAGAGGCGAGGGAGAGGGAGGGGGAGACGATAAGTTTTTGGCCTGATAGTGAGTCCAATCAGAAAGCTCTGCAAAAAGAAGTTAAAGCCTGACTGAAATCTGGAAATCCAAAGGGGGCAACTCAATGATGAAAAAGCAACTAACTTTGGCTAGTTAAAAATACTATTTGTAACAGCAGCTTGGGAATACTACTGAGTTTCTACTTTCTACAGAGACAAATACTGCCGCCTTCAACCAGAAATCAAAGGATAAGTTTATCCTCTGTCACGTGGAAAAACATTTGTCTGCTCAGTTTTCTTATGTAAATCTCACATTTACGTAGTTAAAGAAAACTATTTCAGGTTAAAATGTTCACTTAATTTAAAAGTACTTTCTCCATTTGCTTTTGCTTTCCATTAGTGGTTTAGAAGGCAAGAAATCCTCGGCAGTGAATTACCTTGGGTAGTTTTACACCTCTGCCCTGCATAAACATGCAACATGGTATTTCCTTCAGTATTCTTCTGATCTCCACCCTCTGCTTTGCAGGGACTTCCTGAGAATGAAGTGGGTTTTATGTATTTAAATACCCTCCATTGGCTTCTCTTCTAAGACTGGAACTTGTTGAGTCTTATTTTGAACCCATGTAAACGTATCGCCTCTACAACATTCTTGGCAAGGAGTTCCACAGCTTAACTCTATTCTACATACAGAACTGCCTGTGTTTATTTGGAATAACAAGTACTACTAGCCCCAGTTACAAATCAGGACACCAAAATTGCATGCAATTGCTGTGCCCATTTTACTGCTACGGTATACAGAAATAGCATCAGTAACCTGCTCTTATGCAATTTTCTTCCACTCATCCATTATGAGATTGCTTAACCATTTTTGCTATAGTCTCATAACAATTCAAACTGAACTGACTACTATAACCAGCCTCTGGTTATAGTATAGATACTCTGAAAGTATCTAACTTTCAGAAGTCAGTACTTTCTAGAATACAGTCCACCAAGCTGTAGTTGTAACCTACATTTTTAGTTACTACAGGCATGTTACATGTTACTTTGCCCATGCTACAGAAATTTTTAGGCTGAACACCCAAAGCTTTCAAACAATCCAAAGAATTCTGTGTGACTGCTTTTTTTGGTCACTTGCTTACAAATTCTATCACCAGTGATTGTATATTACTGGCCTTTACTGATCCCTGAAGCACTTAGATCACTGTACCCTATTCAATGGTAATTCTACACCAACAAGTACTCTCTGAGAACAGTTAGCTGTTCTTAATCCATTTTACATATTCTCTACTGTTACCATAGAGTGTTATTTCAAATGAAAATATACAGCACTAAGTCAAATACTGCTTACATAAATCTCTCTATATAATCACCTTCATCAGGCTTGTAATGGCCATAAATTATTATATCAGGCTTGTCTGACAAAACTTTGTTTTTCATAAAATCACTTGCACTGTATGAATTACACTCATTGTTTAATTTTTCAGCAACAGAACCATATTTATTCTTTCCCACTGTTTTGCGGAAGATGGATTTCAAGCTATGTGACCAACAGTCACCTATTTGCTCTTTTTGAACACTGGAACTCATTAGCACTGTTCTAGTACAATGGCATATGACTGGTATCCCAAGATTAACAGCACTGGGGAAAAATCCACCCCCCCCAATTCTTGTAGGTTTGTAGAGTGCAAGTTATTCAATCCTACTCATGTAAAGATGTTTATTTTTAGTAGGTGTTGCTTAATATCCTCCTCACATAATAATGGACTGGGAAGTACCCCATTGTTCTCATATGATATGATTACATCACGTTGCTTCTTTCTAAATGCAGAAGAGAAACAGTCATTAAAAATTGTCTTTTTTGTCATTTGCAATATTAGCATTTCCATCTACTAAAGGGTCTGTAACACAAATGGGATTTATTAGTTCTTAATACATTAAGTTATACATCTTATTGGCTATAATCCTTTCATCCATGTTTTTTTTTCTTGACAGTCTTAGCCTTCTTTATCATTTTTATCACTTTATAATTCCTCATTTTATAACTATTTTCTACTCCTGAGCCCCCACTTATGTTTTGTTTATTTTTAGTTGCTGTTTTTACTGGTGAACAGATTGGTTCTTAGTCAGAATTGTTCTCAAAAATTTTTAAGTTGTGAAATTGTGGGATTTTGGCCAATTGAATTTTAAAGACATACCACTTCTCATTCATAATATTACTTCTAATAATTTGATTCATTGGTTCTCTTAACACTGATATCTTTAGCCTTTTTAATTAATCAGGAATGTAGTCCAAGCAAGTACTGGTTCAGTCTATCCTCTGTTAATCAATACTGAACAAAATTAGGCCATGATTATTGGTTTCTAGGCAACAACTAATTTCCAATTCATTTAATTAATTAGTCTTTATCTATCCTAATTAGGTCTAAAATAGATTGATTGTTGTTTGGTACCATGTCTTTTGTATAATCTACACTTTTTACAATGGCTAGTGATGATTAGCTATACAGGATTTCCAACATAGGCCCCACAAACTGAACTTCCCCCATAACATCGCAATTTTTTCCTTCCACCATGGGAAACTATTATTTAAAATATATTCGTGAAGAAAATAGTGGTGAAACAAAAATTAATCTCCAGATGTCAGGAAGAAGCACAAGTATTTAAGCAACAAGCTGGTGCATAATCTCCTGTTCTTTGGCATGCAAATAAAAAGATAAGAAATCTGTTCATAGACAAGCATGTGTTGTTTCTAATTCATAAAACAATGAAAAGCATTCAGTAGCCTTTCATAAATCAGTATGCATTAAGCTACCTTCTTTTTCCTGCTATCTGCCTCTGACATCCACTCCAACCCTTCTACAACTATTGTCAAAACACCCTTCTCCAACTTCATCCTTCCACCTACTGCTTTCCTTCCCCTTCTTTTGACTTGTGCTACCACATAACCTCCTGAAGTCTCGCCTCTCTAATCCCTGTCAGTAACCACTCGCTATGCAACCAGCTCTACGCTTCTGGAAAACCCCTCCAGGAGTCTCCATTTAACTCAACTACTCCCCACTACCTCTGAAGATATTTGGAAATTGTTTCATTTTTCAGAGAGGAAGCTGAGATCTTGACCTTGTGATTCACTTCTTGTTGCAGTAATTTTACTTCTCCCATACCAAATGGCTACTGCCATTAGAATTAGTTGCCGTCTATCTGTTTAAAACAGGGTTTAACAAAGTTGTTTGTCAAACAAGGTCAGCAGTTGACTGACCTTGATTACTGATGAAAATGAGGAATATTTTTTTTCCTGCAATGTTGTTAGATCAATAATAATAATATACAACAGGGAACTATTTGTATAGGAAAACCAACTGTAGTAGTATTAGAAGCTCAAGTGACAGTCAACACTCCACCTATCTCTACAAACATGAACCCCCTACGTCTTAATGCTCTCTTTATTAAGTCAGCATAACAACCGATAGCCACCACAGCTCAGAGAGCAAAGTTTTAAACTTTTTCTTCAGACTGCTTTTACCATTTAGGTTTGACCACATGATTTGCAAGCAATCTGGAGACAGCCTATATGCTGGACCTATGTCAGGCAACTAGCAGCAGGGGCTGCTGAGGCCATCACCTAGCCATCTTGTGACCCAGCTGCATGCCCAACCTATTCTATCTTTTACAGCGAAGCAGCAGAATGAGAAAGCCATTGCCTATTATCCACTTACTGAGTGGTTACCACCACTCTCTCCCGAGTCTCCCATTTTACCCTTCCCTTTCATTTGAAACTTTTGTTGTGAAGCCAGCCAAAGTCCAATGTGAATTTCTGACAGAGGAAAAAAATTAATCCTAAATACAATGAAATTCTAAAAAGATACATTACTAACTTGAAAAGGCAGCTGTTTGTTACAGACTAAGATTACAAGTTACTTTTTTATTTATTACAGTGAATACTAAAAGTTGGATTGGAATAAACACAGGCTTTTGCAGTTTTGAAATTTAATTCAGTGGAAGCATGGGTCTAGCAACTCTATAATAGGCTGGGTTTTGCCAGATACCTACCTTTTGGCACGTTTGAATGTATATGGTTGTTTCTCTGCAGTGTCAAGGCAATTAACTCATGTTTCCAAAGCAGAAGTGTTCCCTGTTTTCTTGGTGGACTTTATGTCACAGCCTTGGAATAGTGTCAAAGTTGTTTCCTATACAGGTAAAGTTTCATGCCTACGATGGACAGCTGCAAAAACAGAAAAGATGCCTTTCTCCAGGTTATCTTTTCTATTCCAAAATCAGGTCTTTACAATAAGAAATGTGAACATGAATTTCATAGAATCATAGAACAGTTTGGGTTGGAAGGGACCTTTAAAGGTCATCTAGTCCAACCCCAATTTGATTCAGAAGGCTCCATGAAGCCGATACACAAATTAGCAGACAAGTTTGATATGTTAGCACATTAAGATGTTTCAGAAGCACTTCAGAACATACCCATTAGTCTTCTATGTTGAGTGTAGTTTTAGCCATAAGATGATCTGCCTTAATTATTGCCTGATGCAGACTGAGGGAACTGTGTTCTACAAAAACAAATTACAAAAAATCCTATTCTTTGGGACAGGTGTAGAACATAACACTTTCATTTGTGGTCACAATGTGGTTTAGGTTTTTCTCCTCCTTACACACATGGATATCCAGCTGATGCTAACATAACTGTACAATCATGTAGGCATTTTCACATACATGTAATAGCAGACATTCTCCTGCACGTCAGTATCTTAGTTACTATATACTGTATAACACACACAGTCTAAAGAACAGCAAAATAAGTCAATTAAATTATCATCATTAGCATCAGTACTGTCCTAAATCTAACTTTTAAATCATCACATAACTTTTTATTATGACATATTTTTGTTTATAATTACTACATTTGCAATTATCTACCTTGATCTGAGACTGCTGGTTTATGCAGAGAAAGGTCTCCCTCATGTGGAAATCTGCCTACCAGCTATAAAATAAAAACCTGCAGTTTGCTTCTTAATAAAGGTTCCACTGCTTAGATTTGCAGATTCATTTTTGGAAAGTATCACTTAGTATGTTTTTTTACAACATTTTAGTTCATCGGAGCTATCATTACAGTGTGAAAGGAAAAAACCTTTGATAAGATAGGATCGCAAGAATTTAAACACGTTTAGAAAGAAAGCAAAATACTTCCAAATCCAGTCAGAATGTAAGGGAAATTGATCTAGGCAAAATTCACAGGTTTTAGGATACTCTTGCATCCATCAGTTTCCTCAGCTTTCCTTTATACCTCTTCTGAATACCGTTCAAGATGTTCTTATATGTGTGATTTTCATGTATTGCCTTTTCATGACCCAGCAGAACTGGGGTCTAAAACTGTAACTGACTATGAGAGTTAGAATTGACTTAATTATGTGGTCTGGTAAGACTATATAGTTAATATATTTTGGCTACAAATATTTATGTTTCTTCACATCCATAACTAGTGTGGCTCAAAAATAAGTCCTGTCAAATTTTCCATTTCAGGAACTAATTAAGCTCCTTTTTCCCCATCAGTTTATATGTTTTAAAAGAAAAACACACAGAAATAAAGTTTCAACTGAACATAAACAATTGTGGTTTTTTCCCCCCCTGAAACACATAGATTTGGCCCAAAGTAAATGCTTTCAGTTTTCTTTTGCGAGAAAAAGAGGAAGTCTTTTGAGTTGACCAGGCACATTTTCTTCCTTTGCTGTTGAACAAACAAATAAAAATACCAACCATGTTTACAGCTACGGTTCAAATGTCTAAAATATATTAGCTAGTAACCAAAATTAAAGTTTGTTCATATACATGTTGTAATACCAAAACCAAAGTAAGATATGATATCTAAAGGCAAAAAAAGTGCACTTGGATTAGCAGTTTTATTTGGGTGGTGTAGAGTTGGCTTGTAAGACTCATTTTTCCTGATCGTGCAGAAAAACTGCAAAACAGTTCCTCAATTACTTTCACACTCCCACAGCTGAAATCATTGAATCTATGAAGCTTTTTTGTAGCACCTCTGCATGCCACACTGGAAAGGAATAGGAAAATCTTGGATTGACTTTTATCATTCCCACCGGGGACATCTTCGTCCCTTCCTTCCTTATATGTATCTCAAAATACTTCACAAACCAACTGAAACCATTATAATTGCTCAAGTGTAACTTTTCAGTGCCAGTGTTTATATAATTTGGAAAAAAAAGACCCAGTTTGAACATCAACAAAGAAGAAAAAGTTGTGGAAGAACTGCCAAGGTCATAGATTTTGGCTGTTTTCCTTCAATGAAGGGAAGAAAATGGTAGCTCAAATGGTAGGTTTTTTTTCTTTTTAGTTATACTGTATAAGTTTATAAATGATACAAGAATTTGACATGCATCGGAATTAAGTCTAAAAGTATCACACAAGTATCTCTGCTGTAAAGGTGTCTGGGGCAGGTTCTCAGTCTTGAAATTTGTCAGGAAGCTAGACTGAACCCAAACCATGATGAAATCAACCACACTTCCTCTCCATCAAAGACACTGGTGAGCCATCAATACAATAGAAGAATACAGAAGAAGAATGAATCTGTTTCTTTTATTGCTTGTGGCATCCTTTTTTCCCCCTTCCAGTTTTAAAATTCATTCAAAAGACATAGTTTAAGTGCATCTATTAAAAAAGAAACACAGCATCAACTCCCCATACTGATTAGTATTATTTCATAACAATTAAAAAAAATTACCACCCAAATCCCTCAGCTTCTGCACATTTCAGAATTTTTTCCCTGATGTGTTGAGTGTTGTAGTCCTATGCAATTTTAAAAAAATCACATTTTTATTTATACAATTAAAAAAATCATCAAAAAGTGACACAATTTTCCTAGAGTGATACATAGTTAAGATGTGAAATACACTGACATTTCCAGCTCATTCCATACTTATATGCCATTACAAAGGAACCATAATTTTACTGAACACGTAATCCCTTACTCAACAGGAAAGCTCTCTGGCTTGGTTTACGCTCCAAGAAATTTTGTAGCATATCCATCCCATCCAAAGATCCTCCAGGTTTCAAAATGAGGTTTCTGTATTTCATCCCAGCCTGATAAAAGGTAAAGCAGAACGTTAGTATTTCTTATCCTGCAAACTGCCTCTTTTCTGTATTTGTTGTGTATTTAAAAATCTACTTATGATTAAACACCTTCCCTCCTTCCAGATTTTCTTAATACCAAATCAGGATACACCACAAGTATAATTTAGATCTGCTGGAAGAACTCAAGAGAGCAGAAATTTAACCTAGTCTTGAAGAAATAATTTTTCTTGTGGTTTTACACTGTTTTGGAAGCTACAATCAAAATTTGTCTGGAAGACATTCTATAAAGCATAACACACGCACAATCTCCACACAATCTTCAGTGATGGATTATCCCCATGACTGACTGGCAGGAAAAGGGAACCTAACATCCATTCTCTCTCAATTGATGATTTCTCTTTCTTTAATCTCTGTTTGGAGAACAGAGATGATAGTTCAGAGACAGATAGATACAGCATTGAGGAATGACATGGCACGTATACACATATTATATGCATAGTAGTATATATAACATATACAAACACATCTAACTTCCCTATTAAAGTATCTTAAAGTAACGGAGACTTAACTCAGGTTTTATTTTCAGGAAGAAACATTATTACTTCAGAAGGAATGGATTCCTTTAAAAAGAACGAACCAAGCTTCTGAAACAACACTAAGTAATGAGGACTTTCTTAACAAGAAGTCATATTTTAAAGAACATATCTGGAGAATTTTGGGCTTCTGAGACATGACTATCAATAAGAAAATATTATTTTGCATGCAGATGTCCCAGATGCTTCTGATATTGAAGAAAACAATGTTCTTCCTTTTAGTCACTGTATATACACATATATACTTCCCCTACACGTCAAAGCTATGAGATTACAGGACCACACTACATCCTGATAGCTGTACTGCAAAAACAAGCACAGGTCTTTTTAACTGATGGACTTCCATGACTTAATTGCCTTACCAATCACATTGTCTGAATTACAGCTGGAAAAAACTAAAATGCAAAAAAAAAAAAATTCACTGAAGCATTGCTTATACTTCACTATTTGTGTTAGTTTCCTGAACATCAGCAGCAAATGAAGAAATTGTCCTTGTAGTTTAAAAGTGTTATTTGAGTAGACCTGAGTCTTTGCTGTTGTCTCTCCAGAGCCAGCATATTGCTCAGTTCTAGGGCGACCAGAAGTTATTTCAGATAATGTGGAAGAATTGAGGAGTGTGACAACCAAGTAAGCTAGAGTTAAGTGTTTGCTGAAGAATTTTTATAGATACAGTCTCTGAAACTAGTTTCTATAACTGTTGCTCAAAACAGGAAGAAAGGTTTTATTCTAACAGGAAGAGGTAAGCCAAATTTCTAAAAGCCCTAGTCATAATACCATAACTGTTTTCCTTTCCTGCTGTTCTGAAGACTAGTCTAAATCTAGATACAATGAAATATGAGTAACTACAAAAATCATACTGGTATCTAGTATTTGTTTATAAAACATTGTTTGTCCCATCCTGTGGAACTCTGTTACACTTACATGGAACGCAAATAAGGAGAACAAGTTGAAAGAGAACCAATCTGAGAAGATAGCATTGCTCTGAAGAGGGAGGGAAAATCTCCACAGAGTTAGCCCTGAAGCTACATCAGCATTGAAGCAGTGTATGTGCGCACACATATGCTAGAGAGTGAGCGACATACACACACGCACACACACAAATAATCATTTTTCCTTCCTCACTTCTTAGCCTGGATAGCAGGCTTCACATTAAAAAGAGGCACTAGTTGCCTTTTAGCTGAACCATTGCAAATATCCACTCATAGCATAATTAATGTACTCTCAAAGCCTCCCATACACAGACAAAGAAAACAAAAATCTCCCCCAAAAAATCAGAATAAAAGGCACCTTCATCCCTCAGGAGACGTAAAGGTCACAGAGCAATTCTGGCAAACTATAGCTTAGGGTTTTGACTATACAATCACTCAGAAGAGAGTTTTGAGAGTAGGGAGTAAAGCTAACAGAAAAAAGGTCTGTGATGACACTGGAGGGGTGTGCGTGTGTCAGAACAGAGAACTGACAAAGTCCCACAAGTCTGGCACCAGCACCCTTATCTATCTCTCCCAGCTGCTAGCAGTTAAAAAACCCCAGCAAGTCTGACCCCTCCCCAAATGCCATTTTTAAGATCCATATGAACAGCATTTTATTAAAACGTTATTTTATTCTCTCATTTAACTTGCCATTTCTTCTCTCCTGCTCTTATTTACGAGTGACAACATTCCCACTGAATAAGCAAGTATGCTTATTCTCACATGTACCTGTCATGAATCCCTAGCACTTCAAAATCAATCTTGACCTGTAAACTTTTTGTCACCTTTCAAACTATTCAGTTTGCTGCTTTTCTTCATAAAACCCCTTTCGGGTTTTATTGGCCTAACCACTGCTTCAGTTTTCTAGCCCCTACCCCATCTCCTCTTTGGACTCCTCTCTTTGTCCAGGTCAAAGTCTAATCTTGTTTACTTTCTCCACCCTCTAGAGGGAGGGACAGTTATAGAAGTTCTGGTTGCTGTGATAAGGAAAGGGAGGAATGAAGGCAAATTCCAGGAGAGGAACAGGAAAGTCAAGCACTTTCTACTCTCTCCTTTACTTCTCTCTTGTACACATTTACTGAAGGGAAGAACTAGCGCTGGCTGCTGAATCCAGAACACAGATAAGAGGATCAGGAAAACCAAAAGGTCTTTCCCGTGATAGAACTACAGCATCTCAACTCACAAGTCTAATACTATAATCTCTGAAAAATAAAAAAGGTTGCCAGAATTGGCAGGACTACTAACCACATCACTAACTACCCTTTCTTTCTGCTGGAGGCAGAAGAGACTGGAGAATTGCACAATGGAAAAAAAGCCCAGTAAATCTAGAACCTGTCAATGATTTGAACTTCAAAAGCCACTTGGGAGAAAAACTAAAGGGGAAAAAATTTGCAAGTTATGCTGTGCTGTGAAAGAGAAAGCTAAAAATAAATTCAGTTTTCTAAATAATAACTATGTAAAAGTACCACACACTTGAGGTACTATTAATGGAAATAGAGCATCATTATCATACAGCTTTCACAGCAGAAGAATATGCATCTGCTCCTGCAATGGAAGAATATGTTTTTTCAGTCTAAAATTAAAGAGGAAGGCATTAGTCAATGCAACACAACGTCTTAAAAGTGTCATAGTATAATATTAAATATATGACTATGTAAGAATTGTATCAAAATCCAAATGTTCTTTGAAATTTTAAGATTATTTTCTAAAGTAATTAAGTTATTTATACACCTTTCTTTTGTTGATCTGAACTTGACAGGTACAGAAGCAGTACTTGAGATGTTATACCTATGGATCATGATTGCAATAAATGTGGTTTCAGAGACAAAGTGCAACAAAAGTCTTTAGTAAAAAGTATTCATTACCTACCTTTGGATTCATTATTCCTTCTTGCTTAAAGCAGCTATAAAAAATGTCCATGGAAAACACTTCACTCCACAGGTATCCATAGTACTGACCATCGTAACCACCTGCCAGATGTCCAAAAGTAGCTGGCATGTTTGTTCCTTGAAAAGTAGATTAACATTAATTTAAGTCAAATGCAGTTATTTCTTTGATGTAGACATTACTTCAACGTTAAGAATAAATTAATAAGGAATTTGCATCAACTACTTTGAAACTTCTAACATAAAGGGTCTGAGTATGCCTCAAAGTATTGGCCATATTCTGTTGACTACAAAGGAAACTCAATTTCCCATTTTAGGCTAGTTGCACATTCAACACAGATGTCACAGAACATCTAAAGTGGTATTCACATCATGTCACTCTAAAATATAACCTGCAAAAGGTTAAGTTTTATATTTACCTTAATCTTCCTTCAGAAGAGATCAGTAAGATCACCCCAAGTTTCAAAGTAATTATTTCAGCTTTATAAAGTAGATTCTTTTATAAACAACAACTCATGTTTTTTTGTATGCCAAGCATTATTGGGAAAGAAAGGCATGTTTAATCAAACCATTTGGACATTCTGTATAAAAGCTTCATACTGACATACCTGGGGTGGCAGGAATTCCTAGGGTCTCCACACAGCATTTAGCATATTCATCTGCTGGGTCAGCAGATGGCTTTGTATGCAGCACCTGGTCAACTTTGCTCAAAACAATCTGACGGAGGGTTAAAAGGCCTAATTGGGTAAGAACATTTAATTAACTAGCATCAAAGTAGCTGGAGTTTCTTTAGCACCTTTCATTCAAAGATCTCAACATGCATCCTAAATTACTAGAATTTTAACCACGGAAAAAACTTGGAGTTTTGTCATTTCCATCTGAATTGCTTCAGTTACAAAAAGTTGAGAGGCATATTTTTAATAAAGAAATTGTCATTATAAGCTCCATCTTTTCAAACGTTGTTTTCCTCACAGATCAAAACCAAAATAAAGCAGATATTTTAAAAGCAAATTTCAGTATTTAAAATTATGTTTTCAGCTGTCTTCACTTCCAGTATACCATTTCATTCAGGGCTTGCACAGATGGTATATCTACCCTAAGACACTTCAAAGAACAGCAAGAACTGCTGCTGCAGCTGCTGTAGGCTTTTTTTAAGAAACTACAAGATATTAACCTTTACTCAGACAAAATGCTTATGTAGCTACAGTGCCTGTACACACCAGAAGGACAAGGACTTCTTGTTCAGGATAGGGAAGCAGTATGAAATAAACAGCAGCGGCTTAATGACAAATTGTACCATAAATGGGTAAGACTATGATACTGGGGAGTCCTGATTACAGGGACAGAGGGGTGAGAGTGACAAAATAACAATGAGATGATAGGTAATGACATGGCATTACAATCTCGGTTTGGAGATACATGTAAGGTGGTACAAGACATGGAAGGAGAAGAGAATTGGGACCTTAGTTTGGGAAGGCAGTACATCTGCTGGGAAGGTAGAAAACACGGACTGAAGGTTCTGGATTGAGAAGTTAAGAGGCTGTTTGAGAAATGCAGGGCTACAACACTTCTCTCTGGGATATGCCATGTATGTTCAGTAAATTTGCAAACAACTTTCACGTCTGTCAAGTGCAAATGAAATGTAGATGATACATGTAGAAAATCTGATATTGTATTCACGCACAGTGCCTGCCCTGGGCTACCAGAAAAAAAACAACAGAAAACCCAGGACCTTCCCCCCAGCCCCAATTTTAAATGAGCAAAATTGGTAGGTAAAAAAGTCACATGCAGAGGAATGCAAAGGTATTTTAGTCCTGTGGGTAGCCTGGAAAATCAGAGCTGCTACTGTTCCTGCAAACAGTGGTAGCTCTCATCATAGCCTTTATTAATGGTGGTACCCATCCAAATAAACCCAAAAAGACAATGATAAATATACACACAGAAGCAGTATAATGGGCTTGTTATGTTTGTCTTTAATGTTTCCCACCAATTTTTTAAATTATATATTTTTATACATATACTGTGGTGACTGAAGGCAGAGAGATACCTGTATTAGCCAGCCTAGAGGCAGCAAGTTTCTCAAGGAGAGTGTCTCCAACATGGCTCTCATCTTTATAATGTCTTGACATTTGCTGTAGCGGTTCTTTTTCCCACACCCAGTTCTCAAACATTTGTGAAGGTACCTCTACAAAGTCTGTTTCCACATTAGTTCCACTAAACCTAGCAAAATCAGTCTAAAAGGAAAAGCCATTGTATTATATGAAAATAGAAGCCAGGATTTCTAGCAGAATGTAAACTTTCAGATGCCAAAATTTCAGTGTTAATCACAGCAAAAGGAATCATTTGAACACATCAATAACAATAACAACAATAATAATAATAAAATGAATTTTAAAGAAAGAAGGGCAAAAATTCAGATATAAGACTTTACCAAGCAACAAAATAGATTACTCATTACTCATTTACTGCATTCTCTACTGATGTGAAATGGTGCTTCAGTTTTCTTAATATTATTGATTTCTACCTTTTAGGTTATGAGAGCAATACAAATGTTTCCGTGCTGTTTATGACAATGATATAATTTGTAAATTGTTATAAAATTGTTATTCAGATGCCAAAATTTCAGTGTTAATCACAGCAAAAGGAATCATTTGAACACATCAATAACAATAACAACAATAATAATAATAAAATGAATTTTAAAGAAAGGAGGGCAAAAATTCAGATATAAGACTTTACCAAGCAACAAAATAGATTACTCAATAGTTATTTACTGCATTCTCTACTGATGTGAAATGGTGCTTCAGTTTTCTTAATATTATTGATTTCTACCTTTTAGGTTATGAGAGCAATACAAATGTTTCCGTGCTGTTTATGACAATGATATAATTTGTAAATTGTTATAAAATTGTTATATTACCCCAAAGTAAAATAATAAACTCCAATTATACACTTGTAAAATTACAGTCTACTGCACTGATTGAAAGATTTTGCTTGACCAACTTATCCTATTAAGCTTTGTCCTAACTATCTTCATTCATAAGGCATATGGTTAACATATAGCACAATTTTTTGAGCTTAAAAATAAATGAATCCTAGCAACTTTATCCATGAATGGTCTCCAAATTGTACACTCACTGATAGAAGAATCTTTCTTCTGAAATCCAAGCACATTAGAGCTTTTTATTTTTTACTTTAGTATCATCAGTCACTTCATGTTTAAAAAGCCCCCCTAGATACTAATTTTGAAGAAAAGTTTTGTACAGTTAAAAATCTTCATTAAAATATATTCCAAACCCAAAATATTTCTAAAAAGAAACAGTCACTTTTGAAAGACAGTTGTTCAAATGAGAACAGAAATTATTTGGTCTCACTCCACACTTGTCCTGTAATAGGTCTACCTCCTCTTGCCAACCCAATTTTACTGTTCTTCCCTTCTCAGCAGCATTCTAACAAAACATTTCAAGCGCTAAAAGAAAAAGAGAGTTCTCAGTTTCCCAAATGCCCTTTCTAAGAGCTGTAGATATTCTTAGGTTCCTGCCTCCATCAGGGAATAGATGCCCACAGGAGTACTGGCTTTTGAACTTACTTTCTTGAAGGATTAAAAAAAAAAAAAAAAAAAGAAAAAGCATGTATAATATAGGTCATAACATTGAACTGACAGCTATGGCACGTGCATGTATCTTCCCCTCATATCTTCAGAAGAACAGCAGAAAAGGAGAAAAACATTTGCCTTCATTTACACTTCTGGGTTACTCAAATCCATAGTTGTAACAGGCTTGCCCTTCTTACTGTACTTGCTGAGTAGCAGCTATGAAGAAAAGCTAGGAAGCATCAGCTGGGAAGAAATGGTGATAGAAGTGGCTAGAGCAAAAGGCAAGAGGAGTGCAAGAGTTTGTTGGCCTCCAGATACCCTCATTTGCCCATACACAAGCGCACCACACTAACAAAAAATACTAAGACATTTGGTTCAAGGTACTTCAATAGGTCTCCTTTCCTAACAGCATAAACAGATCCCCTCCCCACCCTGATATCTCACTTTCCAGCAGACCCCCAGTACATTACAATGAGTGTCAGTCTCCAAAAGCTGACCTTTACCAGCAGCTCACAGATTCCCACATACCCTTTAAATGTCAAGTTTTAACATGCTTAAACAAATCATCATATGAAACAACACAGTGCTTTGCACACACAAATCCCAGAGGAGAGGATGTTCTTACGTGGGACTAGCAAGGTATTTGCAGGTGTGTAAATAACAATTTACATAAAATACAACAGCAGGAAGCATGGTAGCTATGCACACAGAAACCATCTCAGCAGTGGGAGAGACAACTGGAAAGCAGGCCTCCCTGACCTGTGTGCAATTCCACAGCAAGTGAAGTACATATTCATTGGAATTGTTGGCTTGGGCTGCCCAGAAGGGGCTCTGCAACACCCAGGCACATCCTCATTGGTTATCAGAATGGTGTGGTCGATTTTGTACTGATGCTGAATGTGTCTCATTTGTAAACACCTTCTAGGTCGTTTAAAAGAACGAACAGGTTTTATTTCTCAATTTTTGAGCTCAGAAACACCTGTCTTAGGGTGAAGATGATCAAATTATAATTATAATTCTACCTTCAACATGAAGCAAAAATATCTAAGCAAGTCTAGCTACTTGTTCTGAAGTTTGCTTGAATGTCATTTGTTTAATTTAATATATGGATTTCTATGACTATGTCTCGTTATTCTGCAGTCCTAGTCTCTAGGATCAAGGTCAAGAGTTAAAATCTAATATCATAGAATAGAATCATAGAATCATTAAGGTTGGAAGAGACCTCTAAGATCATCAAGTCCAACCGTCAACCCAACACCACCATGCCCACTAAACCATGTCCCTAAGTGCCGCATCTACACGTCTTTTAAATACTTCCAGGGATGGGGACTCAACCACTTCCCTGGGCAGCCTGGTCCAATGTTTAACCACTCTTTCAGGAAAGAAATTTTTCCTCACGTCCAATCTAAACCTCCCCTGGCGCAACTTGAGGCCATTTCCTCTCGTCCTATCGCTTGTTACTTGGGAGAAGAGACCGACACCCACCTCGCTACAACCTCCTTTCAGGTAGTTGTAGAGAGCAATGAGGTCTCCCCTCAGCCTCCTTTTCTCCAGGCTAAACAGTCCCAGTTCCCTCAGCCGCTCCTCATAAGACTTGTTCTCCAGACCCCTCACCAGCCTCGTTGCCCTTCTCTGGACACGCTCCAGCACCTTGACATCCTTCTTGTAGTGAGGGGCCCAAAACTGAACACAGTATTCGAGGGGCGGCCTCACCAGGGCCGAATACAAAGGGACAATCACTTCCCTACTCCTGCTGGCCACACTATTTCTGATACAGGCCAGGATGCCATTGGCCTTCTTGGCCGCCTGGGCACACTGCCGGCTCATGTTCAGCCGGC
>NW_008794581.1:1687703-1702429 GCF_000699145.1 Aptenodytes forsteri
TTGTTGAACCTCATACAGTTGGCCTGGGCCCATCGATCCAGCCTGTCCAGGTCCCTCTGCAGAGCCTTCCTACCCTCGAGCAGATCAACACTCCCACCCAACTTGGTGTCGTCTGCAAACTTACTGAGGGTGCACTCGATCCCCTCATCCAGATCATTGATAAAGATATTGAACAAGACTGGCCCCAAAACTGAGCCCTGGAAATATGTGTCATATTTCTCTGATATTATTATTTGGTACTTGTTTATAAAGAAGATGAAAGCAGTGCTACACTGCTTTGTAGATAATTACGTGAATTTTTTGGTGAATGAATACTGAGACTTGTCTCTCTGAAACATAAAATTTTCATTAGGCCAATAATAAATTTATCATCTGGCAGAATCAATTTTACACGCAAGTAAAAATGAAACCAGCAATTTTACAACTTGACATCTTGATGCAAAATCTGCAGACTAGCTTCAGTTCTTTCTGGTCACTGTGAGAACCCTGACTGTCAGATAGGAGAGCAGAAAATACAATAGCTCAGGCAAGACCTGTTTTATGCTTTTGATGTCAAGAGTGATAGCTCTCAAGAGCAGTAAATGCCAAAATGCTGGAGGTGATCTAGATTCACAAATCATTTGCATTCCTAGGTACAGCAACCTTTTTTTGCTTCTAATATCTAGCAGGCTACTAGAAGTAATAAAAAGCCCTCTGACAGCTGTAACAGAAGCCACCACTGAGCACCTTCTTTACCTTACACATGGATCTATTCACTCATCACAGGTACCTGCATGGTGCAAATGCAAAAGTATATGTTCCTATGAAAATGTTTTTCATAAGAAGGTGTATTCATTGCTGTACTTTTAAATAAAAATTAAAAACAAACAAAAAAACCCAACCCAACCTGCCACTTTGAAAAATAACCAAAAAATTGCGTACGTACTTTACTAAAATTAGAAACCACCAAAACAGACTTATACCTTGCTTTGAGACAGTGGAGAAAGAAATAAGTCTTACACTGGAATTGAAACATCACTAACCTGTGCACATATTTGATGCATTACATGACCAAATTCATGGAAGTAAGTCCTTACTTCATCATGTCGCAGCAATGATGGGCGATCTGATGCTGGTTTTGTGAAGTTGGTTACCAGAGCAGCTACAGACATCATTCTGCTGCCATCAGAGAGAAGACAGCCGGGTTGGAGACCAAAGCATGCTGCATGCCCATACTTTCCCTCTCTGTATAAGGAAATATATCAGACACTATCTTCAAACCACAAGCCTGCTCACCAGAATGGCGAAGCCTGTTCAAGAACAGGGACAATCAGTCTCTTTAAAGCTTTACAGAAAGAAATTACATCTTTTCATGACTTCTAAGCCTCACTAAGTTTAAGATCCTGTTAAGAGCACAAGGGCAAAAAACCCTAGTACTTAAATCACATCAGTTTAAGATTCACAGCAGCATTTACAAGAATATAATTTTTACTCAAATACTGAAAGTATATATACTTTAGATGCCAATTCTACTTTAAACTGCTACTGTAACAGGAAGGACTAGGTTCTGTCCTCTGAAGCAGTATTTTTTTTTTTTCATTACAGGAGACAAAAGAATACAGTTTACTGCATTTTCAGTGTGATCCAAAAGTTTAAAGAAAAATTATTTTGAAATTTTTGCCCTAAACCTGAGTAGTTAACTGGGTAGTTAAGTCAGAAGAATCTTACTAACAAATAGGTTCAGCCATTCACATGATTCGCAGAAAGGGGGGCGCAGGCAAACACGTGAAGGAGATAACATGCCTATCTTAAAAAGAACAATTTATGTACTATTGTATTGACTAACCTAATTTTCTTAACTCAGCAAAGCCTTAAATCAATTTATATTTAAAAAGGGTATCAGCCAATTTATAAATTGCTAAAGAGTAATTTTAAAAAACCCACAAACAATAGTGAGAAACAGTCAAAAAGGACTAGCTAAGAATAAATCCTGTCAAATCAGTCTAGTCTCCTAATTTTGACAGAACACAGATGATGCTGTAAATAGCTATTAGAGAGCTAGAGAGCTACAGAGATCAATCTGGAAGTACATTTCAAGGTGTGCTCAACAGGAATCTATTCTTGGTCCTGATCTATTTGATATTTTCTTTAGCAGTCTGGACAACAGGGTACAAAATACACATATGAAGTGTAAAGAGGAACTGGGAGAAACTAGGAACGCTTGGCAAATAGGAATATAATTGATCTGAACAGACTGGAGTAACAGTTCAACATAAATGAAAAGTAAAACAATATTTCAGTTAGGAAGGAGAAAAGTTCATAGAGGCAAAAAATTATGGACAACTGACTAGACAGCAATACTACAAAAAATGAACAAAGTAGTAATGCTTCATAAACTGAATATAAGCAAGAAACGCGGTAGTATTGCAAAAAAAGAAAAAGTGTAAACAATCTGAAAACAGTCCAGAGGACAACTTAATGAACACAGTAATAGTCTTGTCAGTGGGACAAATATTTACTTCCAAATGCATTTAATTTCAACCACACCAGCAACCCACTAAGACCAATTCCATTTTAAACACATAAGTAAAACACCAAGTCATAATTACCTGGGGTAAAGGTCCAAATAGAACTGCCCTAACATTTCCCCTGTTGAATTATCCTTTACTGTGTAAAGAGTAACGCTGTCGTGCCAAACATGAGCACTTTCTACTTGCTCAAATACAAGTCCCAGCAGCTGCTGGTAAATATTCAGTAAGCCTTCTGTAACAGCCTCAATTGGGAAGTATTCCTTCAGCTTTTCTTGATCTATGGAGTACTTCAGTTCTTCTGTTTTGTTCATATAATAATGAAGATCCCATGCATTGATTCTTCCATCATAATCAGAGTTTCTTTCTTTACACTCCTTTTTCTTCAAATCTAGAATGAATTCTCTTTCTTCCTCAACCAATGGCTTTAGCTTCTTACTCAAATCATCTGAAACAGAGATTGCCTTGGAATCAACTTCTGTGTTCCTTACTGTAATGTGTATTCCTATAAAATAGACTCGTAACTTTAAATACGTGCCCCAAGAGTGGATACTAGAGTTTTTCATTTGCTGACTAACAGCAAAGCAAACTGTCTGCTTTCTTGTCTTAATGAGTTTTAATTGCAGGCATGCTATAAATAATACAGGAGTCCACATAGGCCTAGCAGTACTGTGAAGGGTTTTGGTAAATTTAGACTTTTTCAAAGACATCAGAAATGGAAAGTAACACTAGACACTTTTGCTTGAAGCCTTTGATTTTACCTCATGTAATCTCAGTTCTCTTGATGTGTTTCTGCAGAAACAGCTGAGGACTACAACTACTATTAGTTACTGGAAGTGCAACACAAAATTCAAACACTACTTTTTCTTCCAAGACTTTCAAAACAGATTATGACCTACTTCTAGCTAAAGTCCTATAAAAGAACAAGAGACATTTTTATAGAGTTCTTGCCTATATGATGACTAGCTTCTAAACTACCAAAGCCACTGGATATTAATCTCTATGATCGCAATTTTTTTTAATATAGCTTTTCTTGGACAAGAAAGGGTCATAGCACTATGAATCCAACACACTGAATATAAAACATCTGAGCTTACTGAAACTCCCATAAAGGACATACTGTACTTATTCTCTTGTAAGTATTTCTGGACTACCAGACACTTTTTTCTTCCTTAAGAATTCAGGTTAATGTTCACTATTGCTACCTATCATGTAAAATTTAGGAATTGCCACTCCTATTTCTAGGTAGGTAGGCTGTAAGGCACTATATGCATTTACATGACTGAAATACTGTTTGCAGCTCTTATTAGGCTAAATTCAGAATATGTCATAGGACAGAATGCTTTTCTTCCTAGCCATAAGATCAGCTTATGAACACTGATTTAAAACATGAATATATATAAACAAAGCAGAGGAAATCATACTGTCATGATTGTAGCTGAGGATATATCAAAAGACCTAAATTAAAGCTGACAATTAATTTGATGAACATTCTCCCTCTATGAGAATTACTGTGAAACATGACATTTATGAATAGAAAAATATATGATTTCATACTGTAAAAACTTAAAGTCACAACAATAACTGCTAAATTATGAGGTGTGTCAGCTTCAAAACAATTGAAAAAACACAGTATTATAAAAGCCCACTTAGAATTACAAAAATATAATGGATAGAAAAGAGTCCAAACTACTTTAAGTACACTTAAAAAAAAATCAGATAATTCTAACATTTAATTATAAATCAAAATTAAGTGTAAGTTCATTGACAAACATATGGGTAATTGGTATTGCCAAATATGGAGCTGAGCTCACTATAACAGGAGAAATGCAACAGAATTACAGGTGAAGGAAGAGTCGCATTTGTACCTCTTTATTAGTGTATAAACACAAAAAAACCCACTACCACCAAACAGACTTTATTGCTGTACCAAATTATTTTGGGGGGTTTATTAACATGACATATAAATATACAATCCTAAGTGCTCTTAGGACACATAAATGAAGGAACACATACTATTCTGTGGAACTATGTAATTCCAGAAAGTAGAGGTTAATTCTATGCACAAGAGTGGGCCCACTGAGGTCAACAGGATGACTATAAATTTGTAAACTGCTCAGTTTAAAATTTTCAAGATATGTCTGTTTTCAGATCAAATTCCATTAGAGAGCTTTTGAATTCCAGATTTAATTTTTTAATTCAGCTCATGGAAGTTGCATCACCACATACTGTAATCTTTCATTATACTTAATGCAGTTGTATCAGAAAAAGACACTAAGGCTACAGACACACAAAAAATTGCAGCTAACCTAAGGGAATGAAAAGCTGCAACTGTGACACAGCCTCTTGAACTAATAAAATTGCTTAGGCTGCACGTGTTATTCTGCTTCTAAATGACGATAACTGCATTTTGGGACAGAGAAAAACATAACCACTTGCCTATATTGGCTGTCACAGAGCAGTTATTTTCAGATTTTTGTCTTGTGCTTCCCTGTTTCGGAGCAATTGCATTTGTACAGCTATGGTCTAAAAAAAATACATGCCAGAACAGAGGCAACAGAGAGTTCCTTTTCTATCTAAACATGATGGACACTGTGACCCAATTATGTATTTAAATTTATCTTGGCTGAGGAGTCATGTTGCCACACCAAATATAAAAGTATTGTTTATAAATAAGAACAAACCTAAGAAGGCTGTTACATTATCTGTGCTCTTTGCAGTGTTTACCTCCAGGACAAAGTTGGCATGTGTATTATAACCAAGAAGTTCTGCTACTTTTGCCCTTAGTGGAAGCAATTGCTGAAGAATTTTTGTGTTCTCCTAAAAAAGAAAGGAGGGAAATTTGTAAAGTGAAACCAGAAAATCCATGTTATCGAAACAATAATCTGAGTAATATCTGTAATCACAAGAAACAGCAAACATTTAAAATGAAACACTTTAAGATATAAATTCAGAATAATGTAAGTTTAGCTAGATCCTTGTAATTTGTTTGTCATAGCATTTGACTGCAGGTAGCTAGTTTTCTAGTCAATCTGAGTCATTACTCTCCCTATTATAATTTATCTGTTTTAATTAATCTAAAGATATAGCATTTCCTTTTAGGATAGTAACAAATCTTTGACTGTTGCACAGAGTTTATTTCCTTTATCAATCATTTAAATGTGAAAGATAACAGGGAAATGGCTGACAGCAGGCTTAATTGCTTGTTAGTGGTGAAGACAGACGGCAAAGCTATTGTGCCAACATTCAAAGCTTGTTTGCAAATTTCCCTCTTCTGCCACTCTGACAACAGCAGTCAGAGAAAGACATCTGAAACACAAAAACCACAGGCCCTGACCTAAATGTGGTGGAGGATCCTTGAGAAGCTGAAAATGTAACTGTGTTAACCTCCAGTTCTGGAAAAGTGAGATTTCTCAGGGAAAAACCTTTTTTTCCAAGCACTAGGTTCGAAAATTGTCCCACAGTTTTAACAGCAAATCCCTTTAAGTGTGATGACTTGCAGAGTGTTCAGTTCTTGGTGCCATTTTATCTTATCTTGTACTCTTCACATTTCCCAGCACTTCAAGTATAAAAGCTCAACTCTGCCATTGTTCTCTAACAAATGGTTGGTACAATTGCCTGAATGACACTTCTTCTACCCTTTCTATCCTTTTCATTATTTTTGTACCTGTCTAGATGCTTGGTCTCACCAGTATCAAACAAATTATTTGTGAAATTATTTCTTCGTTTTATAAGGCATGTTTCCAGCTATTTTGCAGATAATTAAGTGAATCTTTTATAAAAATTGGGGTTTTTTTAACATCATTAAAATTCTCATCAATATGCAATGTGTTAATTTCACATTTAATCACCTGTATTTCATAATTAAAATGTGTGCTTAAATAACCCCTCTCATTCTGAAGAATCCCAAAGTACTACCGAAGCTACAATCAGATGTCCTTCTCTGGGAGGAAAGTGGCAGTAAGCAGCTGCAGAACACTGTAGGGAAATTTGGCAAAAGATCAAAATCCTACTTCTATTTACAGCACCACTGAAACTTTAAGATACGTACACACACACACAGGCGGATCATCAACTTCTAAGGTCTTTAGACATCTGAATAAACTGGAGCAAGGAACTGTTAAATACCACACTGATAAGTTCTGATTTCATAGTACTAGACAATATATAGAATTCAAATCTAACATTTGAATGTCTAGCTCCATTTTTCAACTCTGTCATCACCCAGTGGAACAGTCAATATACGACATACCTCTTTGCATCTCGAGTTAAAGGCAGATTCCATTTTTCTCCTGGTTTCCGAAATGCAGCACTTCTTCATGACAGGAAAATAGTGGGGATACTTTAAAGTAATTTTATATTTGTCTTCCTCAGTCTTCTCTAAACTCTTAATAAAGTCATCAGGAAGGCCTTCTATAGAACACAATTTCATAAAGAATGTTTACCAGAATTACCTACTCCCCTCTCTTTTTGCGAGATTGTTGCATTTGTTTTGCTGCAATCTAATTTGACATCAGAAATCTCCACGGAAATACGACCTTTCTTTTTACAACTATTTGCTAAAACTTTTTCAAATCAAAAGCAAAATAAAAATTGGAAACACTTGTGAGCAAAAGAGAAATATATGTAAGGCTACCAGATAAAAACTGAGTATGACATAAAAAAATCTCAAGTGTTATTAAAGCACATTTTATGCCCTGCCCTTCAGATAATGAATCCCCAAATTCTCTGTCACATAAAATCTCTAGAACAGTTTAAATGATTGAAGTAGCTAAAATATATTGCAGGACAGAAAAGTTTTTCCAATAATTGCAATGAATATAATACACAGGGGATTGCCTGATGGCAGAGAACTGATAAAAGAAGCAGAGAAGAGTAAAGTTATGGAAAAAAAAAGTAGGACAGATATGCTAAATTGATGCAAGGCAAACACTTCAGGAAGCACAGATCTATGAAGAGATCATAAACACCTACAAAGGGTAATTCTAAACTGACTTTGGGGAAGGATTAAAAAGAAAGCAGAGAAGACTGGAAAACAGTCAGAATTTCACTTCATCTAACCATCATTCATTGGGCCAAAAATGATTACTCCAGTAAAACTGGAAGGTTGAAGAAATGGAAGGAGCAAGCGTACTACTTACCAAGTTCTTCCTTAGAAAATACAAGAAATGTGTCTTCCTCATTCAGGTTTTTATTAAAGTCTATACACAGCTCACTCAATTTTTTCTTCATTGTCTTTATTTCCTGTATCGGGTATAAACTGAACTTAGTGGAAAAACAAAAATCAAACTTGGCAATTACTATCTTCCACATGAATAGTATTTCACTTTTTCCAGCTAGACTTTCTAATAGCCGACAGTGAATACCAGCATTGAGCAAGTAACACACTGCAGGTAGCGTCATACTTCACTCTCCCTCAGCCTCCCTTTATCTTTCTTTTGGTCCTGAGCAATACTGTTGCCAATGAACCCTGGGTCAGGGCTATCACTCCGACAACATTTCAAATGTGTTCTCAACTCAGAGGGGACTGAACACAAACACATTCTCTGAACAGCATTATGTGCTAACATTCAATTATTTTCTTTTATTTGAAAAGCCTAAATTACAATTTTAAGTGTAAAAATATCCACTAAAATCAATGAGAATCAAGGGAGTAAAAATGCATGCAACCTATTGAAAAACACTCCTTTGGAATTGTACAGGTATGACAAAAAGAAGAGAATACCCACACAAGACAAGACCATTCCAAAAACTTTTTTAAAAATCCTGATATTCACCCATCTGAAACATTTTCTAATATATCTCATAGCATGTCTCTACTTCTTACTGTCAAGTTCACATAAATGCAGTAGTTACCAGTAGAAGAATACACACCAAATACAAAACCTGGCAGAGACTATCATTAGTCAAGTTTTTACTTAAATGTAATTCAACTATTGTCTCCTTATAAAGTATTTCAAAATTGCTGTAGAGCCATCAGTTGCCCTTATGCAATGCAAATACACATGAAGCTGTTCCCACTAACTGAAGGATGTGGATGAAGAATGATTATTTTCTACACAGGGTAAAGTCTATTCAAGAGTCATAAAACGAGACTGTTATACAACATCACTCAGAATTTAAAGAGAATAATGTCAGCATCTGAGATGCTGAAAATTTTACTTCATGACTTTCAGAAGTGACAAGTGCTTTTATATGCTTGAGTAAATCCTCCCTTAATGGAGCCAAAATTCTCAGCGCGGCTTGTGCTCCCTTTAAGTTACCTCAAGTTTTTTTAGTCAAAATGCTAAAATCTTGGACACATTTTACAACACTGGTTAATAATTGAAACTAAAATAGCTGTCTCTTTGTAACAATTATACACACTTCTGAAGCTTGGACTCACAAATACCATTTTTGAGAGGTCTCTTGGCTAGGAATCTATCTAATTTAGGCATTCTCTGTAATCAGAATATATAACAAAAACTCTTCCAGATAGGCTTCTTTTACTGAGGAGGGCTAAGAGAGGTGATGCATACCACTCCTATCCACTGAGTACCGTGGGTAGCTAACAGATTAATTTAAAAACCTGATTGAAGTGATTGAAGTTTAAAGGATGGATCTGGAACTAAGAACAGCTAAGATTAGAGCAGTAATTAAGCAGGTCCAAAAGCACAAAGTTCAAATATATGCTTAGCACAGCTATACAACCGTAATTTTATCCCTTCAACAGTTTGTCACCTTTGCTTTATAAACTAATAGTCCGTATTTACATTCTGCACTTCTTTAGGAAGATGGAGTCCGTTTCTTTTTCCCAGTTGAACTGATTTCTCTAGATACCGCTTTGTTTCAGGCTTTACATTCTCAAGATCGCAGGTTTGCTGAAATGACAGTATAGAATAATTGAATTTACAACATGGTGTAAGAAACTTACCAAGCATTAGAAGGGTCTTCTAACTGTTGTTCTTTAGAACACTGCCATAGTAAAAGAGGAACATCCCAGATTTTAGTGTGAAGGACTTTCCAAAAACAGTTACCTTATACTATACTATTCTTATATTGACTTAGCATGGGTTTAAAATAATTTTCTTTTACCAGGTATCTCATCACATTTACATGCTGTCATAAGGGCAAGCCCTTTTAGTTTATAGTACAGTGCACTTAAGCTTTTTCTGTAGAAATAGCTTTCTTATATATACTTGAAGAAAATCAGTGCTATAAGGTAACACTGTACCTTAAAACTTAGAGGGAATTAAAAAAACCCAAAACATTAGATGTGTCACTGACGATTATCAGATGGCATAAAATTTGAGCATACACATCTTCTCTTTCAGACCAAATCAATCAGTGACAACAAATAAAACAGTATTTCTATGTCTGGTTATGCCATTACGAAGATTCTTGAATGGTCATTTCCTAAAGCAACCAACATTAAGAGACAAAATACTGGTTATAACGTAACATGGATCAGTCCTGTGAGGCTCTTCCTTCAAACTGACTACAGCATAACTGTTTAATTCAGAAACTTGCCATTTTGTCCTAAATTGAAAATAATGCTGTACACATTCTAATTTTATCTTCCCTCATCTAAAAGTGAACGTTTAAAAAAAGGTATTAACTTATAGTCCTTGTTAAAAAGGACATATTCTATTTAAGTTCGCCCTCAAATACAAAGCTGTTGGAATTAGCTCTGACTTGTCGTAACAACCCTCTTGTCAGCTTACCTGCATACAATTCATTCTTGACTAGCACCTCTGAAAAGTAAGGACGTTGAAACATGCAAATTTTATGAAAGAGTTACACAACTGTGTACAGCTGTCAACTAATGACCTGCCAGTGCAAATTACCTCTCTTCCTTAAACAGAAAAAATAAGAGACAGGAAGCTAGTTGTATTCCAAGAGAAAATAAATAAGAATAAAAACTCTGAAACAGGTATTTTCCCAACTGTCATTTAAAAATAATCCATGCAACAACACATAAACAATGTCTACTCCCACCAGTTCCCTGCATATAGGATTAAAAAATTAGTGGAAATTGGTTTTTAGAACCACGAAAGAGCTTAGAACAGTTTAGTTTTGTTTTTACTCTGCAAAGAGTCACAAGTTCCAGTAGCATTATGCTACAGCAGGACTGCTAAGCATTAATGCCATTGTGCCTAAAACTCTTAGGCATATACCAATAGTCTGTATGCAAGAATTTCTACGTCCAATGAAAAAAAAAAGACAACAATCACTTCACTTCGTGATAAACTAACTTTTCTAAAGCAATATTGTCCTGGTTTCGGCAGGGATAGAGTTAACGACAAATAGGCAGATTTAACTTAGTTTACCAATGTTGTCATATGATGAATGTTGAATATTTTTTCTTTTTAATATTACCTGTTTACAGGTAATTTTTAAAAAAATCCATAGACTCATGAAAGGATGTTCTAACTACTATAGGTCACCACACAGCTAAAGTCAATGATGATTGAGCCATGTGATTGCATGGTGTACCCTTCACCATGGCTATGATATTTTTGCAGCACTTGGCTGTCGCTTTTTTTTTTTTTTAAATAAAAGGATGTAAATGGTGGAAATCTCCTTTTGGGAGGAAAGTAAGTAAAGAAAATCACGCCCTCTGTCGTCTCCAAGTCAAACCTTACATCTCCATCCTCATTTGTGATAAATGCATAAGGCAAGCCACACAGAATATTTCCCAACACAAAGATAAAAAGAATGCTATTACCCTACTTCCTGCGACACTCGGGCTTCCTGCTGTGCTTCTTGCAAAGAATACTCCCTGAAATTCTGCAGCTTCATGAAGATCTTTATGCTACAAGCACTACATCTAGCAGTGTCAATGCTGTGATATTGAGTACAAAAATATTTGTAACAATCAGAATTTTCACATATTGTTTTTCCACTGGACAACGCACAATTCCAGGGTTCTTTTTTCTGACCTAAGACTAGTGTGATAGAAAAAGCATGACTTCAAAATGATAGAGGTGAAAAATGCCGATACTGTCACTACATTAACATTTATATTGTGCTAACGGTGCTGTAAGGCTCAAAAATAGAAAGGCTGAGAAAAAAAAATGGAGTGCTCTAATCTCTATAAAAAGACACTGCTTTTATTACAGTAACAGTTAAGGACAGAAGATTATGAAAAGTCGCACTGAGTTATTTAGGCATTGTCAGGGATCTCCCAGCCCCTCCATTAGGCATATGGAACTGCAGTGCTCCTGAAAATCTCCTGGGCCTAAACCCAGCAAATATTTTAGGCAGAAGGAGGGAATTCACAAACACTAACTTCAAGCCCTTAAAGCCAGTGCATATTGGCTCCTTCTAAAGCTAAGAAAGAGAAAGATTCTTTTGGGAAAAAGGAGGAAAGAACTAAGTCAGTGTTCTTCATCCTTCTCTTGATGACTATACATCTCTCCATACACTTCAAAAGAAGTCAATGTTAAATAGCTTCTAGTCTTAATATTAGCCTTTGTGAAGTTTATCTGCATCACAGACATGCTTAAGATAAGGATGATATGCATTAAAAAAGACCTGTCAGGTCTTTAAGGATAAGCAAGCATACAAACCCTCACAGGCACAGGAACCAAGGGTGCTCTGTGGTCATCTCTGAACTTCGGTCTGATCAGGATGGTCTATGTCATCCTGTGTTTCTTTGATGAACAATTTCCACAACAGGAGTGCTAATTTTGAATACACTACACATGAAATTTTGGAACTTTCCAGAAGTTTTAGAATGGTCATTGTTGATGATTTTATATACCATTTCATGTTTGTTTTGGACAACCATGCTACCTTATTCCACGAAGAAATCTTCAGGCAGAATAAGAAACAAAACCTACTCAGAATATGAAGAACAAAAACTGCAGCAGCTGTTTACATCAGGCTGAGTTTCCTGAGGGCATGTGGGTGGAGAAGATTGGTAACATTCTTGAGCATGCCTCTGCTAGCCAACATGCGCAGATGTTAGAAGTAATAAAATTTAAAATGATAGTTTCACTACCAAATTCACCTTTATTCCAAGTTTCAGACCCCAAAATAAAAGTTTTCTAAAGAATAAGATCTGGAGCATATTCAACAACATAAAGTTACGCAGGAATTTTTTCCCCTAATGTGTGGGGAAAAGAAAGAGACTAGATTATTTTCAGTTTGTTTTTTTTTTTTTAATTAAATAGAATACTAAACAGTTGTTTGACTTAGAAAGTTTAGTCTTCGTTAAAGGGAGCAAAAACATTCAGGATGTCACTGAGATCAAGCAGATTTACCATCATTTAGAGGACTGACTGTATTATAAATAACATGGGAGTGTGAGGGCCCTCGTTCTCCTCACCACATTTTAGTCTGGCCCCTGTGTAGGATTGAAACTGAATTCTCACACATCTTCCACCATCAACAGTTCTTAAATAAGCAGAATTTAGACAGAATACTAAACAGTTGTTGACTTAGAAAAGTTTAGTCTTCGTTAAAGGGAGCAAAAACATTCAGGATGTCACTGAGATCAAGCAGATTTACTCATCATTTAGAGGACTGACTGTATTATAAATAACATGGGAGTGTGAGGGCCCTCGTTCTCCTCACCACATTTTAATCTGGCCCCTGTGTAGGATTGAAACTGAATTCATATACGTGAACTATTAAATCCTCAGTGAGGCCATGAAAATCCTAATTTAATCAAAATGTTTTACTGGCTCATTTGAACTGATAAAACGATTTCAGCAAAACATTTCTGTTTGTGGAAGCCCTTTTTTTTCTGTGCTCCTGGAACCTGACTTTTCAACTAAGAGTTTCTAACAGGAGAAGGCATTAGAATTTTAGCGAAAATTAACAAGAACTTTGCAATTTGGAAATAGCAAGACTTGATCAGTCTGGCACTATTCGCAATTTCACATCTGTTCTACAGCAAAAACTGCTACTACTTTCATAGTTATTATGAAGTTGATATATGCTCAGAGGTTGCATCTCTGGAAAACTAATACTAAAACATGTTTGCATGCTGCAGTTAAGCCAAGAAAAATCTCTAACAAAATTAAATGGAGATACAAGCAACAATTGTAACTGTTACAAAAGCCAAGTATTGCTGCAAAGAAAAATGAAGTAGGAAAGCACCAAATGAAAAAGATTAAAAAAAAGTTTATAAGAAAGTAATACTAGCAAATAACAGCAATCAGTTTTCACTAGCTACTATCAGAAATTCCTGTAAATTAAAAATATATAGATATACAGATATGGGAGATTAGCCCTAAATGTATCTGTGTATACTATACTGGAGGGTGGGGAAAATCACAGCGAATAATAAAAACATATCAAACCATTTACTTCAAAATGGGGCTATTAAATACCTCCACAAACACATAAACAACAATACCCAGCTAGGGGAGAACACTTGAAAATGTGACTAGAAAACACAGCAATAGAAGACAATGGTATTGGAAGGCACTTTAATGAGTTGCTGCAAACATTATTCTGGTTCCCGGTCAACGCTGCAAAAAGCACAAACAACAACTCCAAGAAATAGGACTCCAATATATTATCAGCATCACAAGAAGGTTAAAAATCGGTGGGGTTGAAAGGGAAGATTCACATCTGAAACATGCACAAATGTATATATTTTAGTTTTCACATTAGATAGCTTCCTTGCATTATCTTTAAATTACACTTTTGGAAAATTATTACTAAATGTCACTAGATGCACTTGAACAAAAACAAATGTTCTTCCTGTTTGAGCTACAAAAGAAACAGTACAAATGAAGAATACAAGATACCTGTAGGTGCGCAATTAGAAGGGAAGCTAAACAGAAACACAAAAGGAATAGAAACTAATTCAACAGTAAATGTATCCTTTGACTTATTTTATTTTGAGGCTTCAGCAACATATGAGGAGGAGTATACAATGTAGCCATCTATAATTAGCAGATCAAAAGAAGTCATTTCAGCAGTCACTCCTAGTTATATGTTCTCATTAACTTTCATAACTGGAAACTCAACTTTTGTCCTGGTTTCGGCTGGGATAAAGTTAATTTTCTTCCTAGGAGCAGGTATAGTGCTGTGTTTTGGATTTAGCATGAGAATAATGTGATAACACACTGATGTTTTAGTTGTTGCTGAGCAGTGTTTATACTAAGTCAAGGACTTTTCAGCTTCCCATACTCTGCCAGAGAGGAGGTGCACAAGAAGCTGGGAGGGAGCATAGCCAGGACAGCTGACCCAAACTGGCCAAAGGGATATTCCATACGATAT
>NW_008794581.1:1702508-1708703 GCF_000699145.1 Aptenodytes forsteri
CGGTTGCATCACTTGTTTTTCCTGGGTTTTGTTCCTCTCTCTTTTGTTGTTTTCCTTTTCATTACAAGTTATTATTAGTAGTATTAGTATTATTTTATTTCAAGTATTAAACTGTTCTTATCTCAACCGATGAGTTTTCTTACTTTCGCTCTTCTGATTCTCTCCCCCATCCCACTGGGGCGGGGGGAGGGTGAGTGAGCGGCTGTGCGGTGCTTAGTTGCCAACTGGGTTAAACCACGACAACTTCAAATTTAAAATTCTCAACAACTTCAATAAAAAACAGTTTTGGACACAAATTCAGAAGCAGTATAAGCCAACCTAAATACATTGCTATATTGCCTCTCTTCTTGGTGATGCTCTGGGCAAACCAGTTCAGGGAGCTCAGCCAGCAGAAAACAATAAATTTTATTCTTTCTGATGAGTTTCCTTCTGCTAGTTTAGCTTCCTTGTATCAGCTCATTGGAAGATTAGACAAAAGTCAAAGCTATTGCAACGGAGAGACAGGGATACACACACCTAGATGTGAGAGGCAAAGAGTGGAAGCACCAAGTTACACTGGCTTAAGTTTTTGTGGAACAACAGCTTTTTTGTATAGCTGTTTCCCACTGGAAAGATTTGACTGGTATGGACACAGGGGAAACACACACAGTGATGGGGATCTTGGAAAGCACTGTGGATACTAACTTCTTTAGAGAAAAGTTTTTCACTGCTGGAATTTTATCTACATTTCCACAAGTTATGCAGATATCATTGTGATTTACCTGCAAATAAACAATCTTCTGAAACACATCTTCTCTCATGCTCATCTCCACATCAAAATTAGAAAGCTTTTTGTCAGCTTCTGTACTTGCTAAGCGTACCTCTTTGTCAGGTGAGACATGCTGGGGAAAATCCAACATGCTTCTTTCCACTGTTTAAATAAAAGGCAATGAACACTTACACAGAAGGCTAGAAACACTTTAAGGATAAGGAACTTCCCCCCTTCTGATATTTATAGAAGACATAAGAAACAAGTACCCAAAGCAACTTCACACTTCAGATCAGGCTTGAAGTAAATAACGTGATTACAGATAATGTAAAAATGAATAGGTGAAAGGAGAAAACCACACACCATTATAACAAATAAACATTTTACAGAAACTATCTATTACCCAAGCCTAATTATCTCGTCTTCTTACTTCTACAAAATCAACCGAATGGTGTATAAATATGATAAATAATTTTTGAAAGATGAACGATTTGTAAGTGAAGACTGACATTGTTTCATAGCTGGCACAGATGCTTCCATGTTCGCATTTAAAGTGAAACGCTCTGAATCTTTCAAACAGGCCCATCTGTCCTGAAGTTATTTTTACATTGTTATGAGAACAGTGTCTAATCCCCCTCTTCTGTGTTTAAGGAGAAACAATAAGGCAAACACAGAAGATGCTGTTTATGTATTCTGAACTTCTAGAGATCAGAACCTGAGTAATACTACTTTTTTAGAATACACTTTTGAGATTAAATAAATCCTTGCTTATTAAAGGAATATTGCATCTTATAATGACATTGAATAGAAATGCTAAAATAGAAATGAATAATTATGATAAACTGATTTAACTTAATTCAAAACCAATTATAATTTCACTACCCTCCACCTCCTCAAAAGCATGTTTTAGAGTAACAACATTTTAGGATGATTTAAGGCTTTGTAATTTTATGTCATCTGAAGTTGTTTTATCAAACCCTGAGATACTCTCAGCCCTTCAGAAACCTTTGGAATGCAAGCAAGGGCATATGGTTCTTCTTGAAGTCCATAGGAAACTTCCCCCCCTGTCCTTATGCCAAGATGTTTCAAAATGATGAAGTGAGTTTTGGCAGCTTCCAAGTGAAATGTAAGGCCTGTTGTCATCTTGTCTTTTCAGATAATAAGTTCCAGTTGTTGGAGTAGGTCTTTCATGTACATGTGAAAGGGACACACAGGCCTTAAAAATCCAAGGTTCTAATGGAAGTCTTGCTGTGGTAATACATCCTTATCATATGCCATGGGCTGTTTTACCGGTAAGTCATGCTAATTTCACACAGCCTGGAAGATTAGCATTAAAAGCTTAAATATGATCCACTACTGCAATAGTATGTAGAGAAAAAAAGTATATCTTGGAAGATGCAAATCTTGGTGGTTATGCTGAGAAGCTGATGGCCACTATTTTCTGAATCAAACACAGATTTTTCTTCTAATTTAATTTAAAGCAGAGAGTTTTATACCTTGGTGAAAAGGCTTACAATAATTATACCAAATACATTGGTACAATTAAACTGAATCTGACAGGAAGCTGTTTGGATGAAGATTACTCAGTCCTTCTGCCAGCATCAATTCCAGTCAATTCACGGGATGTGCCTAAACTGCAATTCTAAGTAATGTGAAAGCCAGACTAATATTACAGTACAATCATTTGAGCTGCAGGCTGCTCTTTTTTGCTAGGGGAAGATTTTGCTCCAAGCCAAGGTGGTTGTTTTCAGCACTTCTGTTGCTACTGCACATTTTTTTAGAGGATTTAAGAGATCTTGACATTTTGTTACACTGACTACTTTTTGAGAGTCATGCAGCCACCATCTGATAGGTTTTTCAAAACAAGACACGTTTTTATTTTTTCCACCTCCTCTGACTGACAATTATTAACAAATTAACTGAATGACCTGTGTTTGACCATTAAACTCCATCCATGTATTGGCACGTCTAGATTCAGAACAATCTAGAGGTGATTGCATGACCAACACCTCTCCCTGGATTCTTCAAGGCCTTGCAGGCCGTAATATGAAAGTAAGCAAGTAAAACAGTCCTCTTTCAAAAAAGCATTCAAAAATTCCCCTATTCTCTACCATCACGTTTTCTCCACTAGGAGCTTATCAGCCTTTCCATTGTTCCATTCAACTTGCTTGTCTCAGATTCTGCAGTCTCTGAAAAAATCACTGCTCATCAGGTTTGAATGTACTATGCATAGCACAGATGCCGTAGTCTACACTGTTGCACATTGTCCCCTAGTGGTTGTACACAGTTGGAAAAGAAAATGTAACCATGTAGAGTTTCACATGCAAAAAGAAAACGGGTGACCAGTGCAGTTCTCTGGATGCATCAGAGATCAACAGCACAGTTTCGCTAATCATTTTTGTCTCTAGAATAAAGCAGCAGAACTTTGTAGCTGACAACATTACATATTGCTGAGAGGTCCTGAAAGATTATTACAACCAGAGGACCCTTGAGAGGCCTCTACACATTCTACACAAGAGCAGCACGGATCAGAATTGTATCTTTTCTGTTTCTTTATGTGCAGATGGAATGCCCTATGGAAAGAATCACAGAAAACGTACACTAACCTGTGTATTCCACTTCTATATCTGCCAAGGCCCGTACAGTATTTTCATGTGTTACTTCTCCAATATCAAGCATCCCAACACTGTCATATACATGCTTTGTCTTCCTGATTAGTTCTTCTGTTCTTGTTCTAATTTGCTCTGGTGACAGGTTCCATCTCAAAAGGTTTTGGCCTGATGCTATGTATGAAGAAGCCTTGAGCTGGCTAGTAATTTCTGCTCCTAATGTCATTCTCAACACAAGCCGTGGCCCAACGGACCTGAAAGTATAAAAATGATCATTGCATAGCAAGATTCTAGTTCAAGAGGTAGCTTATAGTAAACATTAAAAAAAAGGCAACAGACCTTTAATAATTACAGAATATTTTTAGAAGCAAGAACAAAGTCTTTTTTAGAGCCATAGTTTGTCCAGCAGGACCATACACAGCCATTACCATTATCAATTAAGTCTAATTTTAAACAAATCAGAGGTCTGTCTTCTACCTGTTCCATCTAGAGGATGACTAAGTGCGGACAGGGATTAAAAACTTTGGTATTGACAAAACCAGACAGATTAAGTTACTATTCAATCTTCTAAGAAAAACAGAATTACAGTTACTGAAACTCCACAGAAACAGACAGTATTTGCATTTCTGAGATAAGGAATAAAACCCACATAGTGATTTGTAGATTATGAAGACTGAGAACTGCAAAGATGTACAAAACAAGACACGAAAAAGTCATTTGGTCATGTTCATTATAACAAATAATTTTATATTTATATGGGATGTCTGCCACATAATCAGCCATGGGAGGAAAACTTCTAGTTGTTATTCACTTGAAAATTTATTCCTTTAATTGTTGTGGATTTTAAATAGACAGTTGCACTCTATTGCCAGAAGAGGTACATGAGTTTACTGTAATTTATGCACTATTAATCCTGACTATATAAATCAACTATATTTCAGCTTTAGCTAGCAGAAAAGTTTACATACGTAACTGATCTTAGTGTGCTGTGCAATCAATGGCTGCCTTTTCAATAATCTTTTTGAAAAAAACACCAAAACCAAAACAAACCAAAAACCAAAAACAAACCCCCCAAAATCCCAAAACCTAAACGTGACTTGCAGCAATGAATCCAAATATAAGTTAATAAGATACTGGCTTCAGAAATACAGGCTTCTACCCTCCCACCCCAACAAACCAACACTCAAGTTGGTTCTATAAAGGAGAAGGATACAGCCTCAGGTGACTGACTGAGGTGGGGCTACTGGAAACCCATACAGTCAACAAGATGTCCACCTGGCAACTATATTAATAGCTCAGTTATATATGAAGTAGTTGCTGAGGAAGATAATAATTTGATAGTAATTAAAAGACAGCTTGCATTCAAGGAGTAAAACTTGCTTCAGTGTTTAGTATCATAGGAGGCTCATAGGAGCATCATAGGAGGATCTCTTGCTGGCAGAGACCTACTATCTGCCTCCCTATTTCAGTCACATAATTAAAAAAAAGATAAATCACATGTTGTTATGGTAATAATGACAACTTAAAATTTTCAACCATAACTAAAGAAATACAAGAACACACACAGAGAGCTTGCTACGAAAAGGGATGTTTACTTCACACTATTTTACATTAAATGCCTTTTTCTCTTAATGCTAGCCACTGTACCTGTATTAATTTTATTGCAAAACCAGTCTGGTATGTGCATAAGTGCTCAGATAGGTTTTGGCATACAATGTAGGGAGCATGCATAAAAGGATAGGCAATTTTAGCCTGAAGGAAAAACAAAGCAGAAGAGTGAAATGCCAACAATCTGAAAAGAGCCGCATGCAGGGCTTCTGTTGGAAGGCCAAGACTTTTTGTTAAAAGTCTCACTCATCTATAAGAGGAATTCTCTAGAAATAGCCTAGCCAAAATTCTTTTTATGCAAGACAAAAATGAAAAACAACACTTTACACATTATGTTGAGAAATTTTTTTTCCTTCTTGCCACAGTTTCTTCAAATCCTCCCATACCAGTGTAGGCAAGATGTTTACTCTTCCCTTCTACTGGCATACAGAAACATCAAAGTCCAGCATATTGATGACTTAACTCTGAAAATGAAGCCTGAATAAAGAATATTCCTTCCATCTCTGTTCTTTCTCTCTGATACTAACTCAGTTCTGACATTAATGCCTTACTAGCTTCTCCACTGGACTACTGAAACTTTGAATCTCAGTTAGAAGTTTATGATAAGTGAAGCTGCTTTCATGAAAACAAAAGGTTAAGTATTAGCATTCTCAGAATGCATTAGTTTCCCATCCCCCAAACCCACTGAATTCTACCCTGAATCTACAGATCCATTAAAGAACAGTACTTCATTAAGTCATGAACAGCTTCCCACTGGACTGCCCTATGTCTAGTTTTTCACACACTGCTAGTGCAGCTCCGGTACAACCTCACGGGAGCTGAAGGGGAAGCTCCTCAAAAGTAGGTTCAAGGCTCTGAACTGTACTCCACCCCACGCCCGCCAAGAACATCAGAAAGAACATGAAATGTGCCAAATTAAGGTCAAAATAAAAGTAAAATAGAATCAAAGGAAAACAACAGCCTGAACAACATAAAAGCTGACAACTATGCTAAAGTACAGGATATGAAGCAGATATTCTTTTTTAAAGGGAACCTACAGTTTCCTGTCATTCATTAGAATCACAGAATAGTTTGGGTTGGAAGGGACCTCTAAAGGTCATCTAGTCCAACCCCCCTGCCGTAGGCAGGGACATCTTCAACTAGATCAGGTTGCTCAGAGCCCCATCCAGCCTGACCCTGAATGTTTCCAGGGATGGGGCATCCACCACCTCTCTGGGCAACCTCTGCCAG
>NW_008794581.1:1713285-1723732 GCF_000699145.1 Aptenodytes forsteri
GGAGTGGCCGCCGTTACTCCTGGCCCCGCCCACGCCTCGTCAGCCGCCCTCGTGAGAGCTGCCGGCACGTCTCTGCGCTCCCCTGTGGGTTCCCCGGCTCAGGAAACCGCCCTGTAGGCCGCCATCCGCCGCGGGACGCGCCTGCACCGGGGCTGACCGCCTCTGCGAGTGACCGACCTTCACCTAGACACGTGGAAAACACAGCCCTGCCACTGACCAACTACGTATTACCAGAAACAAACGCTAAAATAGTCACGGCACCAACAGATTATATTAATTTCAGCCTGTCTGTCCAACACGTTTCATTAAAAATTAGTTGGACTGATTTAATGAACTTGAATGCAGGGTCCCTGATTACTACTTTTAAATACCAAAAAAAGATGGCACCTGATTTTCTTAGTATGTTGGCTAGTTGCATTGAGGAATACACATACAAATTTGACAGCTGCATAAATGATCGCCATAAATGCCAGCAAGTGGTTGTCTATCTGTTAGAGACATGAAAACACAGAACTGCCTAGTTTTGAAATGCTGATACCTTGTCTCCTCCTGCTGATACAAGGAAGCAGTGATTTATGTAGATTAACAAAGGCAGTACAAACTCAGAAGGACCTGTAAGTCTGTCTAATTGACCAAATGAAGGTGGGCCTTCAGAAACTGTGACATAACATTTCACATAAAACCAATTGCTACATGCAACTCTTCAAATAACCATTTACAGACATGCGTTGTTACCTTACTACCAGTCAATCAGATTGTACTTAGGGCCAATGTAACTAACATCAGATTAATAAAAAACAACGTGCAAGTAAAAATATACACACAGGTGAAATCTTGGCCATTTCTTTCATGGCTTAGTATTTCATATTCTTTGTCTACATAAAACTATAAATAAATAAATTCCCCAAACTCCACGTATCATACTGCAATAAAATTGATAATTTACTAACTTTATCATATTTGTTCAAGAAAGAAACAAAGAAACAATGCCAAAATTAAAGATTAAATAGACTACAAAGAAACAAGAAAGAAGAGTAAAGCTAAAATAGTATGACTGTTTCAAAAATGCTCTGCAACTACACTTGTCATGTTACTAGAGAGAAAATATTACAGTAAATTTTATCACTGAGGGAAACTTTAACTTCCCAGGTATAAACTGGAAAACAAATTCTATTAATAATGGTAGGAACCAGAAGCAAGAGCAAACAGCTTTCTTCAAATAGCAACTGAACCACCAAGATGCAATTATTATTTTAGGCTTGCTTTTGGTAAACAGCAGCAATACTATAGAAGAGCCAACCATTGCTTGGACTGAGCAATCAGAAGTTGATTCAGTTTAAATTAGACGAAAGGATAAACAAATGTAGGTCTGTAAATAATGTTATGTGTATACTGCAATTATCCCATGTGGCTATGGGTAGGCTGTTGCTAATGCCTGAACTGACTAATTCAAACTATTTCAGATATCACACTCAATTTTCTGCAGTGCAGGGTAGAATGGTAGACGTATCTAAACAAGCCTGGGTTAAGGATAAGATTCATGTCCAGCAGCAGTATTGCCTTAAGATATTATTCTTCTTTCCCATTCCTCCCTCTGCTGCTCATTTCTGTCCCTGTACACCACTCCATCAATGACAGCAGCATAACTCTTGGTAGGGTCATACTTCAAAAAGAGTCAGGGCAGCATACAGGAGAAAAATGAAGTGGACCAAAACAATGCAGGAGGGGCACCTTTTTTTTCAGCTTATCAGTCCCATCATCTATTTGATGTGTAACTTCAGAACAGTTGTGCTGGCCTAAACGAAGGATCAAAAGTGTCAATAGCCACCTAAGCCTGCACTACTGCTAGAAACACATACGAAATGCATTGATTTAGTCTAGCAAAAGAAGTCTCAAGATGATTGCTATCATTAAGCATACCATTTACATACCCCAAAGTGAAAAGAGCTATTGATGCTAAGAGGCAATACTGACATAAGAACAAATTGGAATACATTGGTCAGGAATACATGTAAGCTAGACTTTTAAGAGACATTTGTAACCATCAGGGCAGTAAGATTCTGAAACAGCTGCCCAATAAGCACTAGGAACTGAAAACACCTCTATTTATAACATGGAGCTTGACCAGCTTATAAAATGGATTATATTGCTTGGCTACTTAAGGTACCACAGGACTAGACTTGATGACCCCAATTGTCCCTTCCAGTCCTTATGTTCCTGTGAGGTCCTTGAAAATTAAAGCACCTTTATTTACATTGCATTTTTAATATGAATATCTAACGGGCCTCTGTTGGCAACTTGCACTGGCCTTTTTCTTGGGTGGGTCCTATGGCATCTGGTAATGTCAGTGAAATGACATACAGGGAGGACTGAAATATATTATGCATTTGTGCACTACTTCATCCATCTATGAGAAGTTCAGAAGGCAAGGCACAGAAGGTTTGGTTTGGACTTTCAGCTACAACAAAGAGTATTATACAAACAGCTGTTTTCACTAATTGTGGTATTGATCTGCCAATCCCAAAAGCAGCAAGAATGATAATTTCTACCAAAAGCAGTGTAAGTTGAATAACAACTTATAAGTTTAGTAGCTACTTCTAAATGAGGATTTTTAAGAAGAAAACAAAGCTTCTTAGTTACAGACTTTAATCATTGCTATTTTTGCTAGAATGCCAGGTAATTTATTTTACCAACAAATCTACAATTTGCTTGCTTGCTGCTTCTGGAAAATATAAATTTGATTTGATTTTAGAAAGGAGAAGGACCTTTATAAAACTCTATTACAGCAATACAGTGGCCAACATAACTGCTGCAAAGACAAACAAAGCAATTGAATTTACAGACCGATTTTTAATTTGTGCAGTATTTAAAATATATTAAACATTTATATAAGTCTGGTTTTGTTTAGAAACATTTTCTGTGACTGGAACATGCCAAGCAACCCTTTGTTGGCATGTTCCATTAACGCTATTAAAATAAAACAAGAAAGCCACAATCTGTGAAGCAGAAGCAGCAAAGGGTAGTACCAGCTTTAGAAAATACAAACGCAAAAACCTGCAAGCTTGTCCACAATATGCTCCTGCTACTGATAATCACTTTATAATATGGTCAAGATTTAAGCCTGCTGTCTCATTTAACTCTGATTACATATGGATAGCTATGACTTCATCCAAGAATCTTTAATGGTACTTCCAGTTTTCAAATTAATCCTCACCTAAGCAGTATTAGTTACAATGACAAGTATAATTTTACAGAATAAAGTGTGTTAACAAATGTATTTCTGGGAAACATATATACAAACCAGTTTATTGTACTTGCTGATAGATCTGACAGCTCCATGTAGGCACACAAAAATCAGAGTATATCAGCTTCACGTAGGATGGAAAACTATATTCTCTGCTGATGAAAGATCTGGGATAACAGCTTCAGCTAAGATTTTAAAAAGAAGAGAGACAGAAAGACAGAGCGAGAGGGGTCTCAAATTCAGATAATCTTCTAGTTTTTAAATATTCTAATGGCAAATAAATACAATTAAGTTTTTCTTGCTGCACCTTATGTATACTTCAGGAGACATTCTTATGGATATAAGTAAGAGCAGATTTGCAAATCACAACTAACACAATGAACAACTTCTTCAATCAGTAATTTACTGTATGAAGCTTTGTAAAAGCTGCCAATTTAAAATTAAGAACAACAGTAAGACCATTTTGGTCTTTCTATCTTTTGAAAAAGCAGATCTTATTTAAACAACACTTCCTAGTCTTACAGGCTGCAGGAGAACCAGCGCTGCATGCTGGAAGGCAGCATTATGTGTGTAAAGACCATATTCATCAGGCACCTGCAATCAACATTGACAGGGTCTCAGTGTTGCGACTCCACCTAGCGGCCTTGTTAAAAAAAAGCCAAAACAAAAAACTAGACATGTCCCATTAAGGCAATATAAAAACCGACAGTTTGCCTCAGGTCAAATTATTTAATACTTGAATAATATGCCATATGTTGGCATTTCCCTGAAGGTAAGACCCAAGTGCTACCAAACATATATAAGTGATAGCAGACAGGCATGGTTTAAGCAAAGCTTTATAACAGTCAAGCCTCATACGGAATGGAATACTTTTTTTTTCTTTATATGAAGTTAAAAAGCATTTCAGAAAAACCACAATGAGTATTCAGCAGCATCTAATGTAATGTAAGATACACTGCAGTCTGTCTGTGTTCTCAGGATGGATTTTAAACCAGAAATTTAATAGGCTAAAACCTTTGTGTTATTTAGACATCCTTAATTCTTGCTTGAATTTTAAATATATCTCCATATTGTTTCACTTTTGACTCACAGTTTCAGACAAGAAATAATTGTATATTTTATAGTAAAGCAAGGACAAAATCAAGCAAAGTAAGCAGAGGACTGAGTAACCCAAGGCAAAAACAAGAAGCGGGGTGGGGGGGAAGTCCAAGACAGAACAAGCAAATTACAGTTAAATAGCTCAAAGCTAATCACAGGGCAACATTATTTCAATTGAGCCAAAGGAATGAGACTACCACCCCACAATATAAGTCATCACTTTTTCCTGCTAGACAAACACATTTGAAGACCTTGTTACACTTCGCTTCTCAGTCCTTTCATCTGTTTGGCTCTTGACAGTGTACAGAACAGTGAATACATGCCTTGAATTCCTGGTCCATTTTCCTTAGAAAAGTATTTGGCTTTGTGTCATGACTGTGTTTGGCACAGACAGATCTCACTATAGCAAGAGGATAGCATGTGTAGTACTTCCTAATTTAAAGCTCCATAACTGCCATTAGAAACTTTTTTTTCTTAAGCTGCATTTGAAGGAATAGAAGAAAATTTAGCAACTTTTAACGCCAAACCACTAATTTTGTCACTACACCGTTCAGAAAAAAAGGATTCTCTGCAACTTAATTCACTGTACACTCTACATTGATTATACTACTGTAATAAATATACTTTTAGCTCTTCAGATCAATATGAGTGAGTCACAAAAGCTGCAAGTTATACAAACATTTAATAATCTTTATTGATACATACATTACCCTCAGTGCTGCTTTTATGACCTTACTATCTGGCAACAAATGTTTACTGGTTTCTCTGATAGAATTAACATCAACAACAAAGTAACTGATAAAGGCATTCTGTGGCAACTAACATAAAATCCAGACCTTAAGTAGGAACTCATACACGTGCACAACATGTTAGAATTTACTTACATCCTCTCCTTTTCCCCCCAGCCCCCTCCAACAGTCTTTAAACAAAAGGAATTTGGAAACTGGTCTGACTGACTTACATAAGAGGAATTGATTACCACACAGTAGTCTGGAGTGGAACACATAGAAGTGTCAGGGTACTGTTTCTGCAGAGTGTCTGATCTCTAAAATTATAGTATCCATGGTTCTAGGAAAAAAAACCCTAACCAAGCAAACCCAAAACAAAACCCAGAATTACTAGGACTGCTAAACTAGGCTTCAAACCCATTCTGTGAACTGAATCCATTCTGTGTCACAGCAAACCTCCATCACAGCACAACTTGCTTGGATGATCTTAGGGAGGAGGTTGAGAGACTTTTCAACACTTGCATGCAGACAGTAAGTGTACTACACTGAATTTGATGCAGGAGGTGCTCATTAGGGTTATCTTATTGTTTGGTTCTACCATCAGGTGAACCATGGAAACACAGTGGAAAAAATATTGCATTTGAGGCCCTACAGCTCTCTCAGGTGCTGCTGCGTAAGTGTCTATCATATGTCTATCATGCCAGCAATATAAACAGCAGGTAAAGTGCATGCTATTTAGTGCAAATACCACACACTATTACTGCCAGGATAGTTCAGTACTTGAATACAACCAGCTAATGCATGAAAAACAGCTTGTTGACTCCAACTAAAAACGAAGTAGTGCTGCAGGACAGAGAAAACTTTTGAGGAGGGTTTGGAAACACAAAGTGTTTCTTTGATTTACACCCACAGTTAATCAGTTCATCATGTACCATGGAAATACCCTTTAACTTCCCATTGATCTTAAGTCTTATACAGTCAAAGCAATGAGAATGTTCTTTGCCATCACTAGTTAGTTGGAAAACTCCATGTCTTCGTGGCAGATGATGACTTAATCTTGCTCACTTGCACCATTTTAAGTCACTGTTCTTCTTGGGAAGACAGTGCATTGTAGCATGCCATGATTATTTCAATGCTTGCAAAATCCCAGACAGCACTTTGTGCTACAGTGTGCCTGCTCAACACCACAAACTAGGCAAGCAAATGAAGCCTGCTTTCTGCTCTGGCTTTTGAGTGAATAGTGACTTAACAACACTAAGTGCTTCCCAGGCTGGTTCCAGGAAACATGAAAGATTGTTCCAGCATGGTAAGTACGGCCAAGAACTTCACTCATTTAACACTCTACAGTAGAAACAAAAAGTGTCTCTGTTAAAGATGGAACTCTCTTAGAGATGGTATTCTGCTCAGAGACAAGTGTAATTCCCCCCATCCTCACCTTGCCTTCCCTAATCTAAATACATATAACATGTACTGGAAAAGAGTCTCCTCTACAGAGGGAAATCTTGACTCACAAATCTATTGGAATTCTTTGAAGAAGTCACAATAGAGAGAGATCAGTTAATATAATCTATTTGATTTCCAAAGATTGTTGACCAAAAGGTCCTAAAGAAACCATGTTGCTGTGTGATGACAAGGGAGATCCTCTCATGGATAAATGGTTAAAAGCTAGGAAATAAACAGAAATGGCAGCTCATTTTTCTGAATGGAACTAGGTTACCAGTGGAGTCCTGCAGGGCTCCATGCTGGGTTCTGTATCATCATACATTCATGTACTGATGATAGTGCAGTGTACTAAAGGCAGCCACCAAAAGATGTGAAAGAATGTCACAACACTGAGTAAAGTTTAAAACCACTAACAAAAGTGAATTTTAGTCTTAATAAATGTGAAGTGACACACACTTCCAACTTTATACACACAGTGATGAGCTGTGAGCTGATCTAATCATTCTGGAGACATAACAGTTTAACGAAAACATCAGCCAAGAAGCAGCTGAAAAGGAGGAAATGGTAGGATTTAGTAGAGGTGGAACGGAGAAAAATACAGCAAGATTCATTATACCACTCTGTAGTAACATGAAGCACACACATACTATGTGCAGTTCTGATCTTCCCAAGAGTTATAAACTCTCTCATCTTCTGTTCTCCCACCTGCCAAAACCTCTTCCTAGTCTACCAAGTCATCACAAGTTAGTAACAATCAGCTGCAGTGAGCAATGTACTCCATTCAAAGAACAACTAACTAGACTGGGATTCTTCAGATTGGTGGGGGGGGAGGGAAAACAGAGGAAGTACTTCAGAGATTTATACAATCATGAAGAGGATGGAGAGAATGAACAGGGATCAATTTTTCCTCCGTTGCCTCCGACATAACTCAGGAAGAGATCACACACAGTTTTAGGAGGCAGTTTCAATGTAAAAAGGTATTACTGGACAAATTTTTGTACAAGATCATATAAGACAACTGTTTTTGTGTTGGGAAGTCCCCAATTCCTAGACTGTTCTGAAAGGTAGTACTGAATGTTCATCCTATCTTACATGCTTTCTGAGGTACCTGACCCTGGCTCCCGTAGAACCATGGACAGACTTTTGAACTAACCCAAACCATCTAAAATAAATCTTTCCAAGCCAGGCATTTCTTCCTTTATAGAGAGAGTGATAGAACAGGTATGTCCTCAAAAGACATTAACTGCATTGCTTAGTGTGGTCCAACTGGTGCTCCATGGGTCAAATTCAATCCACAAAATGTTTCTGAGCCCAACATCTTTGTCTCAGCCAGTCCAGAGAACAATTTTGTTCTGCAAACTGTCTAACAGACAAATTGTTCTTCTGGAGCCTGCTGTGGTTAGAAAGGTGGCAGCTGTTGCTTTTGACCACAGGAAAAAATTGCTGCTGCAGTACACAGAAGAGGCTGTGCAGTCCTTGGAGCACAGGGAAAGGGAAAAATGTTCCAAGCGTTCTGTCTGGCCCTTGTCATTGCCGAGGTGTTGGACCTGATAGTTTAATGAAGGTATGCACACACACTATGGTGATAAGTATGAAATAAGAAAGTGACTATGCAAGTTCTTCCTCTTTCTTTGCCTTCCAATGTCATTCCTCCTCCTGCCTCTTTCCCCCTAGCTCCAGTTCCTTGCTGGTTTATTTCCTCATCAAGAGGAAAGCCAGTACTCAGAGTTTCTTTCCAGTGAGGGAAATCTAAAGTTAAATATAAACATAAATTCTAGTTTTTCCATAGTCCATGTACATATATTTTCCTATTAAAAACCTGATTTTGAAGATTTTCAAAGAAAGACCCCAGAATTCAAGAATCCCAGAGAATTATTTTAGGACACTGAAACTATTTAAGTCAGCATGTCTACTTTTATTCAGATTTTTTTTCTATTTCTAAGAATATCCTCAAAAGGTAAACAGACTACTGCGAGATTAACTACTCCATTAGTTAATCTACATCTTAGCCTGCCTTTTTCCATGCATTTTATTGAACTAAATATTAATCTTTGAGTCTTTTGGATTCAACTAGGAAAAGTATTTAATTGGAAATAGCCTCCCTCCCAAAAGCTGCCTATTTTAACCAAAAGAATCAAACCCTTAATGTAGTTTTATTCAACATAAGGCATGATACTTGAAACTTGCTAAGAACTGTCATTTTTATCTCATGTTAAGATGCCCTTGGGAAAAACAGAAGCTGAGAATCTTTGCTATTCAACATTTCTGTGACAAATTGACTAACTTTTGAAAGTCAGAAGTCATTATTAGCCATTCAAGATCACTCTCTTGTGTGAAACAATTATTTGGGCACATCCAAATGATGGCTGGGAAGAAAAAAAAAAAAATTAACAAAGTGCAGTGATCATTCCCTGCTGTACTTACAACAAGTGATGAAAAAAAATTAAACCAATATCCAATACTTTATTATTACTTAAGAAGGAGACATCTTTAGTTTCCAAATGCAAATTGCAAACAAAGATTATTTTTTCTAAAGAAAAAAAACTTCCATCCTTCTTTTCCTTTCTTTCCTTTCCTTCTTTTTGTTGGAAAAATCTGTAGGACAAACAAGGACAGTCAACACAAAATATGGAGAACAGTGAAAAGGACTATACAAAAAGAATGTAAATGTATATCAGGAAAAGAAAATAGTTGTGCACTTTATTTGTTTGCAAACAAAGATTTTTTTTTCTAAAGAAAAAAAACTTCCATCCTTCTTTTCCTTTCTTTCCTTTCCTTCTTTTTGTTGGAAAAATCTGTAGGACAAACAAGGACAGTCAACACAAAATATGGAGAACAGTGAAAAGGACTATACAAAAAGAATGTAAATGTATATCAGGAAAAGAAAATAGTTGTGCACTTTATTTGACAACAGTAAATTGGTCAACTAATTTACAACAGCAGGAGCCTTATGAAAAGAGAAGATTCTGGTTCTTATTTTCTAACTGCTAGTACCCCTCAATCCTAATTCGACCTGAACAAAGGCTGTGAAATAGGACAAAAATGGTACGTTTTATGCAGTAAGCACACAACTGTCATTTCTCAGAAGTCCACAAGAGGTAACCATCTTCTTCATTTTACACTCAAATTTAGCTCCATTCTCATTACCACAACGCTGTGACTCTCCTACTATTTCCATGTTTCCTATTAAATCTGGTCCTTTGCTTATATTCTTCTGCCCTCTCGATTCCTCCAATGATGCTCATCTGTCGAGTCCACCTAGAACCACCTACAAGCCTTCTTCCACACCGATTTTCTGGGTCCATTTAGAGCTAGTATTTGTCACAGAGAAAAGAATTAATCCCTCAGTTTAAAACCCTTTGATAATATATTTTTACCATCTCACTCCTCATATAACGTGAAATAGTGACACACCTTTTTGTAAAGCTACTAAAAGCACATTGCCCCATCTCGCTTCACATACACCTTGCTGAAGAGTCCCACTGCTATAGCCCTAGCCCTCACTCTATTGTTTTCCTGCCCATTTCTCCTGCGGTACGTCGGATACTCGGTGCAAGAATTACAAGGCGGAGACCTCGCCTCACCCGCCCTGCCCACCTGGAAGTTGTACATAACGGAGGTTATTGCAGGGAAGACGGACTGCGGGAAACACGCCAGGAGCTGAGGCAATAAACCCCACAGGCTGTAGTTTCCTCCCTATTGTCTGCCTTGCGCCTGGGAGCACGCCCCGCACACCTGCAGCCCACCGCCCGCCCCGCCAACAAGCGGGCGTTTCTCTCTTCAGAGGCGCCCGGCAGCTCCCCCCTCGGCCCGGCCGCACGGAGATCAACCAGGCCCCACCACCGACGCCACGCCAGGACGCCCGGCCACAGCTCAGGCCCGGCTGCCCGAGGGACGAGGACCTCCCTGTCAGTCGCGGGCGGTTCAGGGCTCT
>NW_008794581.1:1724836-1774121 GCF_000699145.1 Aptenodytes forsteri
TCGGCGTGGGTTTGGCTGCGCATCGGTTTGCTCGGGGGTTGTGGAGAGAAAGTAATCTAGCGAGGGTTGACCCTGGTCTTGCCATTCATTTAACGCTTTTTTTTAACCTGCTTCCCCTGGCGACTGGGTAAGGTTGTGCCCTTTAAAATCGAAATGGTTTAAGGAAGAATAACTTGGAAAGTTGGAATTAAAATTTACCTCAAAGTTACGTAACTCCCAGCTGATGCTGAATGCAAATCAGACTGAGCCAGTAGTGTCACTAATCACAAGTGTGCACTGAGGTCACAGCGTTCCAGTTTTTGTCCAAAGTTAATATAAACCGTTCAGCAGCACAATGTCAGAGAATAGCATACCTTTTGTTAAAGTGGGCTTCTTTATGTCATTATATTTATCAATGTGGCTTTTTAATTGATTTTGACTTCAGCATGTGCTCCTGCTTCCAAATGCATATGTCTTAGAAATAAAATCCAAACTATAAAAGAATAAAAATGAAAAATAAGTTGCTAAATTATTTTAGCCTCGGTGAACTCTCCCGCAGGAATGAATCTGAGGAAATCTGTGCTCTTTTGCTGGTAGTTAGACTAGATGATTGTAGGAGTTTTCCCTAATCCATACAATTTAACCACTTGTTTCAAGGCATCGCTTTATTGGGCTTTCTGGTGAAGGGTAAGTTTTTGTGTATTGTGTGTACTTCTTAGGGAGGTCAATGGGAGGCTGAAATACTCTAGGAATTCATTTTTCTGCAATAAGAGATCCTGTTGTTTTAAGACATAGGAGAAACTCGTCAATTTCAAAATGTCATCAGTCAAACGCTTGGTTTATGCAGTCATCCATTTCTTGAGAGAGCAGAGTCAGATGGATACTTTCACTCCAGATGAACAAGAAAGCTTGGAAGGTAAGTGATAAAGGTGCTTATATATATATATATATATATGTATAATACCTACCCATGTGTTAAATTGCTTGATGTATATTATCATAGAAATTAACTGGAGTGACCTAACTGAAACTGCCACCAAATATTATCTGTGAATAAGATCATGGTCTTAATGTTTCTGAGATTATTAATTTTAAAACATTTCTCACTTAAAAAATGTTCTAAAGTTACGAAATGTGTACTACCTTAATTTTGAGCAACAGATACTTTGAATCACATCAAGTAGTGCTATAATGCAGACTATGGTAATGATTTGTGTATGTGTCCCACAAATTTTTGCCTGCTGATTCTTTTTCTCTTTTATGTTTGGTTTCTTTCCGCATTTTGTGTCTGATAGTAGCTATGCTGGCCTAGGAGGAAGTAAAACAGTTACCATATATTGGTTTTGGTATATGGGAAGAACTCCTGTTTCATACTTGCAAGAATTCCATGTAATTTATGAGGGAAGGCTAAGAGATCCTAAGAATACGGAAAATAAAATAAATACTTTGCATTTCTTTTTCACTTGAATAGTGTTTCCAAAGAGCGCATGACAGTGAATATTTTCAGTATGGTATAGTTTCTAGCTAGACATAGCTACAGAAAGATGGACTTTGTTGACAGACATTCATTAAGTCTTTGTAACTTCATAGTATCTGTCTTTCTCCTTCATACTGCTCTTACTCCTTTTCCCTAATTCCTGGAGGCTTCATAGCAGGTGGTATCACAATGTGGAATTAAGCAAGAGAAGAACAAAAAGTCATAATTCTGCAATGAGCTTTTCATAGCATCTATTTAAAAGACCTTTGCACTGTTTCAAGCAGTCTTTGGTTGTATTACTCAACCAGAGGAGGAATTTGGAGGTAAGAGGGGGAAGTCTAGGACCAGCAGTGCAATAAACAACATCCAGGCAGTTGATCACTGAGTTACCTGAAATCTGAGGTGTGGAGAGTAGACTTTCCTGAAGTGCAAAGCAAGTCCTGCTTCTCAGAGGCATAAACTTAAAAAGATAAACCTGTAGTGTGCTTCCTTCCAGTGTCTATTGGTTTTACAGTGTACTCATTCACTAATGTAAGCTAGAAAGAAACATTTCTGTCATGATATTCAAAGGATACTCCCAAAAGAATAAAAGCCAAAAGATTTGGTTTTACATCAGAATCTGGAACATTTTGTACATTCGAAAAGTGGTAGTCATCTATAAGTTTAACCTGTATCAGATTATGATGATGTTCAGCTGATGAAAGAAAGCAATGTTTTTGGAAATCATATAATGAGAGATTAAGAGTATTCCTTTTGGTTTTATAATAAAACAAATAAACATTGGGTTATGACTGAAAATTTACCTGATAACATGTTTTAGAGCTGCCTTAGCCAATGTCTGTATGAAGGAATCAATTTTAAGATTCTGTTTTCTGAACAAAAAATATTATAAAAGCTCAGTTGTGCTTAAATGCTGATGTAAAATTTACCATTTTAATACAGATATGAAATCCTAATTTTAGAGCTGTACCCTGCCAAAAGCATGGTACCATATGCTATGTGTTAGAGGATAGGAGGCGGGCATTCTGAATTATTGAGTCATTTTAGTTGTGCAGAATATCTTTAGTGCATGTAGAGTAGCAATAGCCCAAGTCCCACCCATTGAAGTGTTTAATGTTAGGTGGAGACATAAGGGATGAAAAAATTTGACTGATGTTTTTCATTGGTACCTTATGTACCTACTTGGTGTCTATGGAAAGATAAAACATTGTATGATTAAGTATCTGTGCCAGGAAGTAATGTAAACAGTTCCCATTCCCCACAAAACAACAAAAAGAGCTAGAACATTACAAATAAAATTGAGACTTTATCAAAATAGAAGTCTACCATGTATTCAAACTCCATTTATATTGATAACCTGCATTCTGCATGTTTGAATTATATAGCGACGTCAATGATAGTGTAAATTTCCTCTAGGAATTTTGTACTTGCATAATGAATAAAATGCCTTATTTTGAGAACGCAGAGTGATTGCAAGGTAGATGGAGAAATACACTCCCAACAACCTAGGATCTAGAGCAGTGATACAGATTTCTGGTGGTTAATGCTCAACTCTGTTGTATGAACTAGAAACTTCACTTCTTCCAAGTTGTATTTTAGACAGTGTGTTTAAATGGCAGTTATTTCTCTTTCCTGTTTACAGTTTCTATTTTTTTTTCCTGGTCTATAGCACCTATTTCTGTGGGATTAGAGTAGAAACTCTTTACAATGTGCACAAGGCTGTGATTTCTTTTTTCTTACTTCTAAGATCAATGTACCACAATGAATTTCTCTAAGGCAGTGTTTCCAAAACAGTGGAATGCACCTGTTAAGGTGAGGGATGCATGTAATACTTGAGGTGGGGAAGGTTATGTGTAAGATGAAGCAAGATGATACCGAGTACTGAAGGGGCCTCAGCAGCCCAATTAATATTCATTATTCAGTGATCAACAGCCTGCATGTCTGCTGTGATGCCTTGATGTTGCTTGCAACTTGTGCTTGGACAGCAAAAAATCCTGGAGCTAATGTGGCGCTGGGGATGCTGAGCTGGGCTCCAGCATAGCCCAAGTGCTCCTGTTGTCAGGTAGTAGGTGTGTGTGTGAGCCCCAGCTGTTCAGCAGGGAGGTAGGTATCTGTACTGGTTTGCAAGGTGGTCAGTACAAGCTTCAGCAACTGCCTAGGCCTCTGAAAGTGGGTGTGATGACGGAGATAATAGGGAGGACAGATAACTGTGGCCTTTAAAATCAGACACAAGAAGAATCTTAGATTAATAACTCACGTGGTGCAGCAAGTCTTTCCCAATGTACTGATGATACCGAGCTTGTGGCAGTTGACAGTGCCTCACTTTGATAATGGGTTAGTGAGATGCTGGCATCTAGTCTCTTGAGATTCTTTTCAGACAAAAAACAAGGCTTCACTCCTTTGATTTTACTGGGGTCAGGTTTTTACGTCACATTAAAACACGGTGGATATTGATCTTGTCAGAACTTAATACGTCTTCTGATTTGGAAAAATTTCTGTTTTGGATATGTTTGTTTTTACACAGGTTTCTATTGTTGGCTTGCATGTTAACCAGTGGTTATTATTCTAACCTACGGATTCATCCCATAAGAACTCCTGATTTTGTTATACCTGTGGTAGATAGAATATAAGGATTATAAATTCCACTTTTCACTTAAAGGAGAAATGTGGGAGTTCACTGTAACAACTGATTATTTCATGGAAATGCTTACTAATAATAATACTATACTCAGGATTATTATGTTTAAGCATAATTTGCACTGCTGCATGTTGCAAAAATCTGTATGATAGAGAGTTGGTGTCACAGACTTAATGCCTTGAGAAAGATAAAGAAGGGGGCTGTATTTTAAATTTATGCAAAACTACAAATGAGGTGATGCATTCAGGAAAGGGAATGCCTTTAGGTGAAAATAAGTGTGAGGGGAAAATTGGTAAGTATACTATGACAAGTGGCTTTCTAGTAAGTCATATAAGGAAAAACGAGATATGTAATTCCACTGATTTTATGATAGGCCTGGTAATAAGTGCTATTAATATATAATTCAGAATTTAGCACAGTCAGTGCTTACTTTACAAGAATTAAGTTTTTCTACATAGCAGGAGGCAAAGGAGTTTAATCCAAATCCTTCAGCACTCTTACTGGGTAATTTAGAACCCAGCAAATTGATACATTTTTAGCATTTATAGGTTATAGGAACAAGTTGTATGCATATTTAGCAATGTATTCAATTGTTACATGTTATCAACATTAATTTTGTATCATACTTGACTTTTTCTGAATAATTTCTATTGTATGTTATCAGAGTTTTAAAAAAAATTACATCTTCCAGGTTTTTATTTATTTTACAAGTCTACTTTTCCCCCCTTTCTCCCAGCTGTGACGTAGAAAATAGGCTCCTCAAACTGGACTTACTGTTGTTAACTTTCAGTAATTTTACTTTTCTAATTTTGGGTCAGTGTTCAGGTTCATTAAAATGCAAATAAAAATTCAAATGATATTTGAATATTATATTAACATTGGACTGAAATGCAATTTAAATTCTAAGATTCAGTTTTTATTGATACTTAATTTGAATTCAGCTACTCCTGGTAATCTATAGTTCGAGTTAAGAAAGTCATTTTTCTGTTCAAACTAGGCCTTACAAAGACTACTCTTTGTTCCTCCTCAGTGTTCAGTCTAAAACATTTAGATGATATACCTTAATAAAAACATTCTGCTAGATTCTCAAGATGATAGGGAAAATAATTATATAATTTGAGATACTATAATTACCAGAATACATATGTATATAGGATTCTATATAGTAATTGCCATTGATCTTCTTTTGCCTAAAAATATGTGAGCACATTTAAAACTTCAGTTAAGTATTTGGCTCTACTTTTTAAAAAATTGCTTATTGTGAGTATATTTGCTTTATTGAAGGTTTGGGAGGGCCATTTAATCCTTACACAACAGAACACGTGAAAGGATACTGCAGATATATTTTCGTTTTATAGGATAAAGGCTTGTGATTAATGAAGCATTTTATTAATAAAGTGTCTTCGAATGAATATATTTTATTCCAAAAAAAGATAAGAGTAATAAGTATCTTGGATTTATTCTTTACAGTAAAGATAAGCCATTTTCTTCCAACTATTATGCCACACAAATATATGGCAGTTGTGGTGTTTTGAGGTGGGGTGTGTGACACATGCATAGTTGTATTACAAATTGTGGTGCTTTGGTTAAATTGTCATATTTTTATGTTTTTAAAAAAAAAAGACATTAGATTATTGAAAGAATTGAAATAAAAGTTTTAAATTGGTTTAAGAATAATGGCTGAACTATGTATAGATTCTGTATAGCTTATCCTATTTTTCAGCAAGTCAATTCTATGGGGATCAGCTAGCCTCTCTTTATATTTTATGTTCCAAAGAGCTGCTTTTACTAGCTGAATAAGGAAGTGAATCACAGCTTAATAAATAAATTAGCGAAATTACACTTCTATTGAGAAACTAGTGACATGCTCTTTTTTTTCTTGTAAGTTGCAATTCAGTGTCTGGAGACTGTGTTTAAGATTAACCTGGAAGATACTCATCTTGCACCTCCACAGCATTTGATAGAAATGTTCACAAATTCTTTTCACAAGGTAAGAATTTCATTTAGATTCTAGAGCTGCTCTGCCAATATGTGCTAAGATTTCGTATTGTATATACAACCTTAAAGTGCTGTATAGGTCAAAACGATGTGGAAACTTGAGGAAAACATGAAAAAAGTGAAATTTCCATAAAAGCTAGCAGAATGAGAATCTTCTGGGGCAGTGGGAGGAATTAATTTCAGCTAGACAAGGACAATTCCATATAGAAAATTACTAAACAGTGGATGTCTCATTCTCACTTGAAGGATTTTACCCTTCAGTTAAGCATTTTGCAATTCCCGGAGATAAATGTATGCAGAGTGCTTGAGGTCATTCGTAGTTTGCTGATGCTTCTCACTCCCATCTGAAAATAATTTAGTTGTTCAGTTTTAGAAACATCTCCATGAACACTAAGCTTAAAATGGGAACTTCAAAAATGTGGACTAATAATACGTGTTATCTGGGATCCCCAGTACAGGAAGCACAGGAACCACCAGGGTGGCAAATAGGAGAGTCAGAAGTAAGAAAACCAAGACTGTAGAGACATAATCAGCTCTCTTCCCCTTGACTTCCTTAAAATGTGTGGTGAGCCATAAGGTTTTTTTAGTAGTAGAAAGCAAGCTATCTTTCTCTTCTAAGGATGTTTTAGGGACGTTTAGTTCTTTCATACTTCCTTTGCACTACAGAAAATCTGGTTGCTTGTTGATACAGTGCTGCCCAGGAAGAAAGAAGTTTTTAATAAAATCAGGGCTTATATTTTAATGAAAAAAATCTTGGTTTGTTTACATACAGAATGACATGTTGCCTCTCTCAGATTCTTTACCAGAGGATGTTGAAAAGGCTGACCAACTGAAGGATGAAGGTTTGTAATAAACATAGGAATAAACATCTTATGCTTTTATTAAGATTTTGGGGTTATCATGGATAGTGACAGTATAGCAGCTGGGCAACACACACCCCGCACAAAAACTTAAGCTTACATTCTCTGGTGATTGTTATGTTTTAAGAGGGCTAAGTGATTTGCTCCATCTGGGGTTTAAGAAAATATAGTCTGTTCTCGCCCTTGCTCAGGAGGTTGCTTAAAAACTAAGGGATAACACCTGAAGTCCTGGGCAACATCCCTGAGTAGTAGAAGCTTTAAAGCATGAACAGTTACTGTCCTGTGTATTACAGATTTCTCTGTTTGTCCATGGAATCGCTATACAAGTTTCTACTTTATATTGAAAAGGTTATGCGATATCAAGGATTATGTGCTAACTGAATGTTAAAACATTAGTAAAAACCTGACCCAGCTGAAGCCAACAGAAAAATTCTTGTGAACTTACTAGGGTTAGTATTTCACTTATGTGAAATACTTTGTGTGCTCTATAAAAATTGCAGAAAAGCCAGTTGTTTATTTTCCCTTTGATAGATGTTATTACTGTTATGTGAGGAAAAGCAGCTGTACCATAGAAGTGTTCACTAATGCTACCCAAGAAGGAATCCATTTTATTTCCCCCCAAAAAGAAGGGGGAAAAAAAATGGCATGTAGCACTGATAACTGATATGAATTGTATCAGTTACATCGATGCTGTACAAATCACATTTCTTATGACCTGTTGGATTTTCAGATATTTGAGTTTTGTAGAAAAAATAAGTAAGTTTCTAATTGCGAGGCAGATGTAGGCTTCTCAAAAATTTCAGGCTAATGATGTGGAAAAAGTTCTGCTGTTTTTGCGAATGAGTTCCATGTCTGTCTTATCTTAAAACTGGTCATCTGTAGTCATGAATGCAGTCCACTACTGGCTCTGAAAGTAAGTTTTCCTAACTGTTGAAGTTGCTCATTAGCTCTTTAATTCTAAGGATAAGGGCTCAAACAAGGTTAGGTCATGTAAGTTGTAACCTACCTGCTGTGCATGCTGGCTTTTCATTTTGCTGTCTGTTACTGCTGGCTCATGGAAAGTGAAGAATACCTGTAGCACTCAGTATGGTTATTGGACTGTAGGGATATTCAGCACTTTCCAGGTGTGGGTGTTATAGCAATGCCTGTTTTAAATCTGTGGCTTCTGCCTTGTCATCTGTCAGCCCACAGGGGTTTGTGAATTAGACTGAGTAAATGAAATTAATGTGTGCTGTGTGTTAGTCTTTGTGTGGTGTTACAATTCCATGTCTCTACTGAAAAAATTGAAAGGGTCTAAAGTTCAACAAAGGGCCATTTACAGTGTCAGCTATCAGGGGCATTAGTAAGCAGTTTGGAACTGCTTGAAATGCCTCTGGTTAATTTCCCATAATAAAATTGAAACTTCTGTACTGTTTTCTAATGCTGCTCTGTCATATTAATCCTCCTCATTTTCACACATGTATTATCTGTCACCACTATCATGCTTTTCAGTTATGAGTATTTTCTGCCCTGAATTAGGGACATAAATTAGATAACTTGGGGATGTCCATTTGACCCATATCTTCTATAATACTGTAATTCTATAACTCTGTCATTTCCTCATTTCTATCTGTATGTCCTTACCAATGGAATAACTTCCCTCACCTTTGTAGCCACCAGCCTGCTCCTCCTCTGCTCTCAAACCAGCCCTAGTACTTGTAGAAATTGGCTAATGAATGGCAAAACAAAATCAGATAGCTGAGTTTTCTTTCTTGGTTGTTATAAAACCAGGAAGTAATATACCCTCCAGACTAGTAAATACTTGAATTTACTTGCCTACCCTTGTGTATCACTTGACACTTTGGCTTAATGTAAACAATGTAAGAGCACAGATTACGTGCAGGTTTTTGTAGTGCAACAGTGGCTTGATCCTAAAAAGATATGGGTATTACCACAGTATAAATTATAACAATAGGTAGTATTTTCATTATGGAGGACACACATTCAAAAGTATAACCATTTGTGGTTTTTTTTAATCTTAAGAATTTTTGCCTGGTGTTAAAATAAAATATTACAGTTGCTTTTCCTTTTGTCCTGAATTGCTTAATCTCAGCAGAAATAGTAGGTCTAGCTATTTTTCTGTTTTCCTTTAGTCAGTTTTGAGCTGGAGAGAGACAGAGAGCAAAAAAGGTACCCACTGATACTAGCTCCAACTTAGCCCTGTACCCCAGGTCATCTTTAGTTCAGAGCAGTATCAGAGATTCCAACTTTGATAGTCATTGATGGCAGTTTTGTTTTAGAGAAATGATAACTGCTGCAATCTCGTTGAGTGCAGCTAACTTGCAAGTCTTTTATCTGACAACAGGATTTAGTGTACAGACCTTTACCTTAGATCAAAGGAATGATGTGTAGATGGTGGACCTGAAGAAATGACAGGTCCATATATACATTCTGTGTATATTTTGAAAGTATACACGCAATTACAGTTTCAGTTTGCCTTCTCACTGGCAGGGATTGCTGACTATAATTATGGTCTAGTATATCACTATTGAGAAGAGGTGATTTTGTACTACCTTGATGATACTTAGTTACAGATCTGGTTTTGTTTATTAAGCTCTCCATGTTCACAAATAAATGCAAGTATAGTTGTTTTCAGTTACTACAGGCACCTGGGACTGCTTGCTCCACGGTCTTTTGCTTTCTGTCAGAGACAAAATGTTGCACTCGCTGAACTTTTCCAGCCTTTGCTTATGCAGTTACCTACCTCTGTAGTAACCTGTTGACCTATCCCTTCTTTTGCTTATTTTGGGAGAGGGTTGAAATATTTTGCCAAAATACAAGGAAGTCAGTGGAAGTCTCTAATTTTCCTGACAATTTCTTGACATTGCTGGGAAACCAAGGCTTCTGTAGGATCCAGCAGGCCAAAGATCCGTAGTCGCAGGACCAGGGACAAACTTAAGCTTGGGCACTCTGATCTAGGACTTTTTCTCTACTACTCTGTCATCAGGAAAGAAAGAAACTATCAGGACTGCCCTGTGTTGGGGAGGAAAGAATGTGTAAGATATCTTTTGTTTTGAAAGACCTTACTCCAGAATTTTCTTTCCATAGAAAAGTAATATTTTTCTATTTTTTTCACTGGACTTAAAAATACGAAAAATGAAACTTTGTTATAGAGTAGAAGTTCTGAACTTCGGTGAGAAATGTTACCTCTGAATCATTTTAGATTGCCTGTGCTATACATACTTTTCATTATCTTAATGAATTAATTATGTGGCATCACAAAAGTGGGGCTTATATGCTTAGTTTTGCTTTTGTTTGGTTTTCCATGTTTCCATGGATACTTACAAGCAAGTTGTTGGGACATGTGAGAAAATGAGACCAAAAAGGAATTAACATATATCCTATTGGTTTATGAGGCTTGCAAAGATAGTTAAGACTCATTCATCTGTATTAGAGTGGAACTGCAATTACAATTACACTTCTCAACAAAGGCATCTTTGCTTAACAGCAGAAACTAGCTGGAAGGTGTGAAATAGCAAGATGAGAAGGGGAAGGTTTATGTGGTGGACTACAATGTACATAATAAATTTTACAGACATAGTACATATTTTTATTGGCATTATTCCGTGCCAATTCTATTTAAAAGAATGTATCTCAAAAAACTACCTTATATAGATGCTATAATGTGGCTGCTCTATTTCTTTCATACGTAGCACTGTATCTTTTAACTACTTAAGAGCTTTTTATAATTTATTTCAGGTAATAATCATATGAAAGAAGAAAATTATGGTGCTGCAGTGGATTGTTATACTAGGGCTATAGAACTGGATCCAAACAATGCAGTCTATTACTGCAACAGGTAAAAATAAAACTTACAAACTTTTCATTCCCAAGCTTCATTAATATTATTTTAAAGATAAATTGTGAAGTAGATCAAAACAACATGAGGCTAGAAAACCCCACTATTCAGAAAATTATCATGTTAAATTTGTAAAAGATGTAAAGCAAAAGTGAGCTCATTCAGCATATCTGTATCAGTTAAAGGTGTAATATGGGCTTTAAAGTTACTTGTAACACTTGAGATCAGGTTTTTGTGAGTTAGGTTGTCTATATTAAATCATAATATAGGCTGTGACCCAGTCTGTTGAAAGTAGTAAGAGCCTTTTTTTCTGGTGTTCTAGTGATACAGCTGCCATCTCTATCTCCCCTAGTATTGACTTCCTCTGGAAAAAATATCATCAATGTGGGAATACCGTTTTGGAGATTTCAAGCACTGTGTAAATACTCAGCATTTTTACGCATGACCTGTTGAAAAATAAGACGACTGCTGTTGTAGTTTCATTGTATAATCTATTCTTCACCATAGTGAAGACATAGTGACATGGGACCAGATGAAGTCTGGAAGTGCATGTTAACCCAGTAGCAGAAGTATGCTCTTTCAATATACTGCCCAGAAGACCAGCATAATTGCACAGGCAGTATGGTCTATGAACCCTACTGGATAGTTAGCCTGCTGCTAGAGCCGCTCTGCTCTATACTCTTCAGTGCCTCAGTTACTGGAAGGATATATTAACTTAAGTGCTGTCAATCTGGCCTTGTGGCATTGTACCCAGTGGATTTTTCTATTTTTGGAGCTGTGCTTCCATTACTCCAGAGTTGAGTTTGTGATAAAAGTGAAAGATTCAGTGTTTCTTGGCAAGCATACAGAGAAAGGAAATGCACAGTTTACTAGTATTTTACATCTTTAGGACTTTCAAAGTGTAAATCATCTATTTTCCTTGAGAAAACTGATCACCTAAGTGATTTTAGGTATAAAATGGAAATATAAGAAAACCAGATTTAAAAGCCTCCCAAAAGCACCGAAAGTTTCCTCAGTAGAATGGGCTTAAGCACCAAATCTGTAATTGGCAAGAGTAGAAATACATCACTCTGTGTGTTACATCATCACATATCACATTTGTGAGGACCAAAATGAATCGATGTCAGGAAGCACAGTATTGTATGAAGTTATTTAAAAGAAGACGGGCAGTTGCTTGGAGTTTTGTGGGTGATGTGATATTTGAATATAGGCCTTATTCTTATCTTTCTTAAGCTAGTTGGGGAGCAATGGAGATGTATTGCCTTCAACAATATTGCTTTTTACTCACAGCAGTGAGAAAAAGAGAGAGCTGAGATGGCCTCGAAGTTTTAACTGGCCATGTAAATTTTTTGTAAACGTGGAGAAAACATTTTCTGTTCAAACACATGAGAGACTAAGCATTGTCTCCAGCTTTTATCCATACATCTTCACTGGCATCTGTGGAGTTGGACAACTGTTATGCAGCCTAAATATTTAAAATATGTAAGTAGTCCCATTCAGAAGAGATTTTAATCAAAGTCAGAAAAAACATGCAATTTGGAGGTTATCACAGGAGAAAGGATTGAATGTAGTGATGATTGTAGCATCTAGCATTCCTAATAAAAAAGAAGAATGCTTTATGCAATGGAAATATTGTCATTTCTACTTAGTTTTTTAATCAAGGAAGAACCAATTAGAGTGTTTTGAGACCTTGCAAACTGGGGAAGTTTTGATTATTAATCTGTTCCAATGTCCTTTTTAATTTGGGCAAGTCTTTAATCTGATGTATAAATGTCTGCAACATTTCGTATTTCTCTGGTATAGAGATGCAATTGTAACTTAGTAATTCAGAGATTATTGAGAAATGTTATCTTGATTTACTTGCAAGCATGAGCTGCTTGCTAAAAAATTGAGCAGGGAAAAATCACAGCATTCCTTTGAACGGCAGTAAAACTATACTTCTTGCTGGAAAACGCCAATTGTATAAAATACTTCTGCTTAAACAATGATTTTATGTAAACTACTACTTGAGAGTTTCACTTCTTGTAATAGGTTTTATGATGTATTTTGTGCATAGTCATATGCTGGATCTAAACCAGTTCCTTAGAATTATTTATCCTTTGTGTCCTCAAAGGTGAGTGCATGTTCTCCAAAGCCCTAGTCTAGCAATGCACTTAAGCACATACTTAATTCAGAACATTTGCTTGTCCTACTTAACTGAGGAAAGCTGAGGCATTGCCTAAATAGTGAATGAAAAGTCAGGAAGATGAAACAAGTCTTAAAGTTAGTCATGGACATGTGAATATCCAAGATTGGGTTTTTTTTTTCTTTTATGTTTTTTTTGACAAAGCTCTCTCCCTTCCCTCCTGTCTTCCTCTTAGGGCTGCTGCTCAAAGTAAGCTCAACAACTACAGTGAAGCAATAAAGGATTGTGAGAGAGCCATAGCAATAGATCCAAAGTACAGCAAAGCATATGGGAGAATGGGGTAAGCTAATACAAATCTCAGTAAACACTGAAGACCCAAGTGTAAATCACCATAGATTTTCTGAAATAAGTGGAGCTAGGTTGTTTTACTTAGCTGACATTCTTGTTCTGAAAGTGTAGCAATTTTCTGAAGATGACTCTATCAGGCTGTCAGCTTTAAGTTTTATAAACGTGGTTGATCTCAGCATTTTCATATCAGATTTCACTAGTTTGCAATTTTTTTTCTTTCAGTTTATCAGCTTTGCAAATTTAGTTTAGAAAGTCATGATGTGTTTTTTCTACCTCCTACCTAGTTATGAGTAATCAAATTTCTGCAGTTGAAACAGTGAATCTGTTAATGATGCTGTTAGAGAACAGAATCCTAAAAGTACTGGGGCTTCACACTAGCAGGAACAGAGGCTTAATTTCTCTGTTCAATACCTCTTTGGAAGCAGGTATTTTAGCAGGACTAAGCTATGTCCCTTCGGTAGTTTTTCTCAGTCATGTCTGAGAGATTAACAGTATACCCTCTTTAGGTGGTGGGTCTGGTTAAGTGCTATCTGAAAAAAATGTCAGGAATGTTCTGAATGGGATATCTACTTGAGTGAAGGGCCATTCTTCCAAGATGTGCAGCTTTGCATTTTCAATCATCAAACATGTTGTGGGTGTGGGCTGAATGCTGCATAAGGCTTTTGTGGTTATATCTATACTAGTAAATTAAAAAATGCTTGGGATTGTTTGTTGGGTCAGCTGGCACCAAATGGCCCATGTCCATGTTATTAAAATCTAGTTTGCAGTATGGAGTGGCCACATCCAAACTGCCTATTGCTAAATTGCATTGGCCTGTCTTAAATTCTGAACCATGCCCCAAAATTGTCTGGGATAATGCTTGTTGGCCTGGGATAAAACCATGCCAGGGGGCATTTATTTAAGATCAAAGATGATGGAATTCTATTACTTGAAAACTTTCAACAATACAGTTTATTTTACTAATATAAATGTAGCCTGACTGGCTTTTGAGATGATTAATTCCCTTTGAAATTTTAGGGACTGTTGAATTGGTTTTGTCCTATTTAACTCTCTTTAGATCATTTCTTGATATAGCACAACCCAAGATCCCCGTTTCAGTGAGATGGAGGAAAGCTACAGGCTGATTTAGTTGGAAATTAAAGGTTATTTTAGAGTTTCGGGTGTAAGACCAGTGTGCCTTTTGATACACAACGTAAGTGGGATCATTCTCGGGCAATCAAGCTTCTCTTTTTTTGATTGTCTGGTTGTTTTGATAGAGGATATATTTTGAGCTACAAGTCATTGCTTAACTTGGCAGATGGATATAATAATACATTTGGCATAGGCTGAATGAGGAAACAGTGCTTGTTTAGTAATAACTGAAAAAACCAAGTGCAGAAACCACCTTCTCAACAAAAAGTCCTCATGAGAAAGCTGTGTTTTCTGACTGCATTATGCAGGCATATCAGTTTTTCTCAGGATTTGACAGAAACTCTATACGTCACAGAAAGATGCGGAAGTGCCACAGAAATTTTCAGAGATGGGAGCCATGTAGAGAGTGAAGTGATACTTCCAGCATGACCCTGAGAGAGCACTTGTCTGGGTAGGAATTGTGAGCAAAGAAACTGTCGCCCACTATTCTGACTTGTACTGTGTTCCAAGAAGCAGAATTTCACATGCTTTCTCTGTAAAAAAACATGATTGCATCACAGAAATACCAGATTGCATTTCTTGTCTGGTCAGAAACTATTTTGGCAAGTCAGTGGGCCAAAAGGGAGAACGTTTTTTATGGGAGTAACTGTGTTAAGAGAGAGAACATTACTATTGTGTGGATTCCTCCAGGAGCATTACTGGTAAATCCTTGAGTTTCATACTGTTACTGAGTTCATCATCACTGAGAGTAATGACTGTGACTGATGTATCTAACACACTGAGCTCTCTTGCCTGAGATAAAAGACTAAGGTCTGTTAGTTGGCATTAGCACAGGCTTATCAACCCAGTCTGTGTAGCTCAGCACATACCAAAGGGGGACCGGAGTACTAAACAGCTGAATGTGGGTTACACAGATCTTTCACAAAATGTGGAAAAGATCAGTTTAGTTTTGTGGTCAGTATAAATTGAAAATACAGTAGAAGATAGAATTGAAACTGCAACCAGATGGACTTCTAGAATAGCTCAAAGAAAGATGATGTTTTAAATGTAGTAGCTAATCAAATTTGAAAACAAATACTGTTTCAAAAGTAGTAGATCTGTCCTGTGCTCTCCTGAGCTGCTGGAGAAGAATGTTTTTCAAAACATTAAGCAGACTTCCCTGATACAAGGGTTTCTTACAGATGTTACTGCTATCCTGTATAACCCATTTGTCAAGCTGTTGAAGTAGAAGATCTGAAAGGAGAACCTTGCACTGATCCTAGGACAAAAATCTATTATGCTGAAACTCATGGTTCCAGTATTTGGTTTCTGGAAGCGGCAGAACTCACGTTAAGGGTATCTTCGCCTTACTTACCCATGTACCCCTCTGAATAATCTCTTGGATCAAAAGGACGGGAGGAAACACACAGAGGAATTCCTGACCTTATGCAAAAGTCACGTATGCTGGATCCAGCTCTCAAATACAGACTAAATCACTTGATGATGCCAAGGAGTTTTTAATGAAACTTGCATATATATGGAACAGACAATACAAGATGAGTTCTTGAGGGATCATCTCTTCTGCAAAAACAAGTGCTTACACTAAGTTGTAGTAGCACAATAGCAAAACTTGCTTTAACTTAGTGCTCAAGCTAAAAATTAGTTGTGAGATACTGTTTTACTTAGAACAGAAAATGTATCATTATCTTTTGACGGTCATTTATGTTCTACCCAGGGTTTCTTTATTTCACATTAGGTTGGCTCTGACCTCAGTGAATAAATATGAAGAAGCAGTTACCAGTTACCAAAAAGCACTGGATCTTGATCCAGAGAATGACTCTTATAAGTCAAATTTGAAAATAGCGGAACAGAAACTAAGAGACGTGTCCAGTCCTGTAAGTTAGCTCTGTATCTATTTATTTACAATAGTTTTAACTGGGATTTTGTAGGCAAACTTATCTTCAATTGCAATTTGTTTGTAGACTGGAACTGGACTGAGTTTTGACATGGCAAGCTTGATAAACAATCCTGCCTTCATTAGTATGGTGAGTATATTTCAAGTTTTATATTATACTGTTTTTAAAACTGAAGTTTTAAGAACAACTCTTGTTTAATAACACAAGCAATTTTAATGCTTATTATAATGGCAATGGTTTCATTATACTGAATTTAAACTTTTCTAAGTCATTTTACACTCAAAACAAGAAGTGAAGCATAAATCTCCTATAATGCCTGTCTTATTTCCAATTGATTCTATCTTACTTATGAACAACAATGTGCACAGATTAGCTATGCTGTTTTTATAGACAGCATGATAGTAAAACACTTGTCAGCAGCATGGTGAAAATTTCTTTTCTATTCTCCACATAGCAGTTAACAATGAATACAAAGAAATCACCTTTTAAGTGAACAGCAGTTGATTCAGATGCAGTCTACCCAAGACTAAAGTAACTCTGCTTGGGGAGAACTACCCAAGTGACCTTTCTGTTCTTACTCTTTCAAATTATCCCTGACATCCTTAAGTGTGCAAAACTTCATGAGATGTGCAAACAATGAATATAAATAACATACAGTGCATTCCTTTACTTCCAGTACAATGGCAAATTGTGGTTTTGTCCCTCAGTAGTTTTTCTCCATGCATGGCTTTCTTAGCTAAATGGTATTAATTAACTTTGAAGAATGGAATTTGGAGAAAAAAATGTAAAAATACTTATTTCCTTTGAGAACTCAGTTAAAACTTTACTGACCCTCTGGTAGCTTCATTAGGACAGGGCATTTCAATCAGTACTTCCGTATGGAAATGCACTGCATGCAAGAGAGATCAATACATCTGCTCTGATACTGTAGTGCAAATAATAGAGACAGTAGGCAAGGAAGAAGTCAGTGAGTTCTCCGATGGCATTAGTGATTAAATAGCACTGGAACTCTGTGTACCACTTCATTGGCCACATGACTTAGTCTGCATCTGTTTAGAGTCAAAGATGTACTCTTCAATATGGAGCTAACTATGGGGAAAGGATTTTTTTGCATCATTTCCAGAAGATGCCTGGTCAAGTGGATAGAACACAGGGCATTCAGCCAGGAACAAATTAATTATTTTCCTGTGGTATAGTTTTTTGTTTTATTTTGAAGGAGAAAAAAATGACTCACTGTCTGACCTTGAGAAAGTTACTTCTAGCCTCTATTTTGGGCCCCTAACCTTGATCAGACTTGTTACTGATGGAAGAAAGAAAAAAATCCTATATTACCCATAGGATTGACCTGAATTTGGCATTTTACATCCAACTGTAGACTAGAGAAAACAGCTGATTTACTTTTGAGATATATATATGGAGATATATTGATCAATAAAATGAATATTGTATATATCTGCTTTTTGTAGTACCTTTAATGAGAGTGAATAAACAGATACTGCATTATGCCTATTGGTCTTGTATTCATACAAACACTGATTTCTGTAGGAATTATGTTACTAACTTTAAAACATCACCTGGTTTATTCTATAGTATCTGTCTGTATACACCCTTACACTATGGTAAACAGAATATAATTATTGAGGTATGAGTGAGAAATTTAAATAACCTCATGCTTACTACAAAGTAAGAAGATATGCAATTACCTCAGAAGATATATGTTACCACAAAACCATGCTACAGAGTAAGTCCACACTCTGGTTTACTCTGCAACATTTTGTGGCCATAATCTTAAGTTTATACCCAGTAGTAATAGTAGTTGCAAAACTGATTTATCCAGGCTGGGAACCAACAAAGTACAGACCTTTCTCCAAGAAGCCCAATAGAAAACCTTTGTCCTTGGAAGTCTTAAGTTAATTTTATTTTTTTTTTTTTTTTTAGTTTTCTGATGCTGGGTTTTTATGTTTAATGTCTTCTTGTCATCTTTTTCATGTCTGAATCTGTAACCACTATTTTTTATCTAACATGTAGCAAATTGTCTCAGCTTCATATCCTTGAAATACATTCCTGTAATGATTCTTTTTGCTGGGGACCATACATCTCTGTGGACATAAACTTAGCTTAATTTTGTAATAACACATAGAATACAGCATGGGGGTTTTTGGGTTGTTTTTTTCCACATTTCTTCAATGACACCTAAGTAGTAAATGTGTTATAATTTCAGCTATATGTTGTCTATTCTAGGCAGCAAGCTTAATGCAGAATCCTCAAGTTCAACAATTGTAAGTATTAAAATGGACTACCATTAAAACAAATGTCTTGAGGAGTTTGAATTAATAAGAGAAAAGGTGGATAGTACTGTATTCCTGAAAATGTAATTTTGTTTTTGCTTACTGTAAATAAAACTACTTCCAGCTTATTTTCTCCCAGCATTTCAAAAAAGAACTACGGTTTATTGCTTACTGTAAAGGTCCCTGCATACCCCAATGTCAACACTGTGCTAACTGTTCCAGGATGTCGGGGATGATGTCAAACGCCATTGGTGGCCCTGCTGCAGGTGTTGGTGGCCTGTCAGATTTGTCCAGCCTGATCCATGCGTAAGTAAGAATTGCATAGTTTTAACTGTTACATTTGTAGAAGCATCATTGTGCAACATCTATTTAAAAGGGACAGTGTCAAGCCAACTACACTGTGGCCTGTTGCCATTGTATGCCTGATTATTATTAAAACTGAGAACTTCAAGACTTACTTTCCACTATCTTGTTTGTTTGCTTTGTACATTTCCATCAATTGGAATGACTGAGCTGCGTGCTCAGTTTCACTTTCTGGTTCTCATGCACCGTTTACTTTCTAAATGCCACTTACTAAAAATGCTCCTTTAAATCTTTAAGTACTCCTACCCGTGCTTTCAAATTGTGTTGATAAATTTACTACCCGATATCCCAGACACTAGTTAGAAAAGCTACAGATTTACTTAGCACAGGTTGCAACAGGTTCTGCTCTGGCATCCCTCCATTTAGACTAGGAAAGCTTCAGGGAACTCAGTATAACGAGGAGCAGCTTTTACAAAAAACAGGACCCAAGTCTTTTATAGTATAATAATGATAATCCATCTGGAAGAGTCTGCACAAAACCATGCCATTTGCTTATATGGCAAGACCTCTTAAAGGGCATACAATTTTACTTTATTTCAGCATTCTAGCCTGTTTCAAACTATTTTTAAGTTTTGCCCCTTCAGGGCAAAAGTAATTTATAATTCACATCCCAGACAGGAATGTGCCCCCAAAAAATCAAGGGCTGTTTTAACAAAAACCAGGTACTACACCTAGATCTATGAAAATGGTGGCTTTCCTTCAACCTGCACTGTGGTTTAAAGGAGTCTTGATAATTTGCTACCTGGGCAAAATGCAGAAGTTCAGAGAAGCCATGCCAGGCTATTCATGAAGTAATATGTTTTACTCACTTGCTTTTTCTAGTAAACCAGTGTTATGCTCATTTTTTACATGGAATTAATCTCATCTATTAATTTAACTCTTAAGCTACAACTGTTCTGTCATTACTTCAGTCATACAAGACATAAAGGTGTAACTGTATGCTTGCTTTTTACTGATGACATCTTGCTCACAAGTACAAGCTGGCAGCCACACACTGTATTTCTGGAAAAACTAACATAAGGTTGCACTTCAACTACAAGAGTAGTTACCTTAAACAACTAGAATGGATCCTCTCAAAAAGAAGGGAGCAAATCACTGGAGCAGATTTGTTGCTAAATTTTAGTTTTATGAAGTAAGGTAATACTTTTTCCTCCATGTTATCAAGTAGAAGTAATAGTCCTAAGGAATGAAAATGAAGATCTGATGATAACCCTTTTTGGAGTGACTTTAACTAGATAAAGTCATAATACTACAAATATCTCGATTGTGACTATACAGCAAGTTTTCTTTAGTCTTAACTTCCACATAATGCACCTTTCAGTTGTATTGGGAAATCCTGTTTTCTTACAAATGCTGCTTGTCAGTTTCTTTCACTTGTTGATTTTACTTAAAACTGTTCAATACAGGGGGCAGCAGTTTGCACAACAGATACAGCAGCAGAATCCAGAGCTGATAGAGCAACTGAGAAACCATGTCCGGAGCAGATCTTTCAGTGGCAGCACTGAAGAGCATTCCTGACTTAGAGGAGGCATGTGAATTGGAATGGTATATATCCCCAAAATGCATACCATAGTTAGTAGCAAAAGCACCATTGTAACTCTTCTGCTTGAATAGAAGACAGAAAATTCTTTGTGCGTGTTTGCAAACAAGAATAAATCTGTTAAACAGATCTATTGCACATAACTTGGAACATATCGTTTATGTACAGTTACTCCTCTGAAAATTAATACACTAAATAGGTGGTTTATTAAAATCTCTAAGTACAAGTCATTTTCAGTATGTGCATTAGATTGATCTCCAGGGCTACTGAGTGGGGAGGAGTTTTGTAGTGGGCTGATCTTGCGTAACAGCTTGATTCTAAAAATCTTAGTGTAAAAGGCACATTATTCTTATGGTGAAAATCATTATGGCTGTACTCCCTGACAAATATTGAAACAGTAGGCCTATCTGATGTGCCCTTTTATAATGATCATAAATCACTGCTGGAGAATAGTGTACTTAATGCTTGAAAAACTCTTTTTCTTTAAGCCTGTGGAGGGGCCGTCATTAGTAACATGAAATATTTTTCAACTTCATTGGGCAGGAGGGAGGGAGATGATTGCATATGAAGGAGCACAAACTGAAGAGAAAGAAAACACTAATCCTGAGTAGGATAATACAGAAAAAACAAAACGAAACTTGGCTTGGGAAAGGAAAGAGTATTAAGAAGTTTTAGGTTTTTCTACTGCCACGTATACCCTCAAATCATGATGGTAGCCCTGGAGGTCAGTATTATGGCACTATTTTCCTAGGCATGGCAAACTGTATTACATTCTGTATGTATGCAGTATTTAACACATGCTTAAAATTCTTAACTGTAATAAGCTAAAACTGATCCTGTGACCGTACAAGTAACTAGTACTGAAAATTTATCAAAAAATAACTGCCTTAGAAAGAAGGATTCTCTTTCTATTCTTGTGTGGTAAATCACTGGCTTAAACAATTAAGGATTTTTTTTTTTTAAGTTTCATTACACATATCTATCTTAAGTGATGGTTATATAGCCAAGTTAATGATTTTTCCACTCTATATTATTTCTGTTCCTACCCTGGCTTTTCTTGCTTATTTAATCTTACTCTTTCAGAGACCACTGCTTTTCTGTATTTTTATTATGTTAACTTTTTTAATTCTGCTTACTGTTCACACTGCTTTCTGGTACAAGGTACACTTGTTTTTACTCCGGGGATGTTCTCAACACTCACACTTTCCTCTTTGTATATCAAAAGTAATTTGAGGAGCCTGCTCTGATTCCTAAGACAAAGTGATCTCTGCTGGCCAGTTAGACTGGAGAAGGTATGCGGAGGAATAATGATAGACTCCCAAATGGAGAAATACACAGGAATTCCTGGACCTCAGACATTATATCTGATTCATCTTGTGGTCAAAAAAGAGCACCTCAGGTAGAAGCAAATGCAAAATTTGGGGCTAAGTCACATACTTGACGCTAACAAATGCTAGCTGTGCATCTGTTGTATGAGTCTTCCCCTACTAAAATGGTGGGGGGAAATACAGCTGGATCCAAGGAGAAATGAAAAGAATTGAAGAAAACACAAAAATAGGAAATCGGTATTACCATCTGTTGAATAAAGAGGTAAAGCTTAATAGAGCAACTTAAACAACTTTAAGACATTTTATACTTTATTCAATAGAGCTTGCCTATACACAGCATTAAAATGCTTTTTAAAATTCTCTATATAAGTTGCTGTAGCTGCCTTTTTGAGGCTGTAGAAATAGTTAAGCTTTACATCAAACACATTTCCAAGTAACAGCTTCTGACTTAACATCTGATGATAAAGAAGAAAATCCCTAACAGGATCTTTTTTCAGAGGTAGTTCAGATCCTGAATCTAATCCATTCAAGAAAACTGCTACTGAAGTTCAGTTACATTTTATAGGACAGGATACCATTTACAAGAAAGATCGATGGAGGCTGTAGGTGGGCTACAACTACTGTACAAACATTGCTTGGAGTAGTGTGTGGCGTCAGGAGAGAAGCATTGCTCCTAGCATATCTCCTGTTAAACTTCATGGTTCCTCTTAGTTCTCTTTCATATTTTCAGCTGCTCAATGTGAGTTTTACTAACTTTGGTAAGGGGAACCAGTAAATCCAGAGTGGACTGGACAGCACTGCAGTATCTCTTACGCTCAATTTATCCTTACTTTGTGACAGCAATCTTCATATGCTCAGTTACCTTTCTACTTTAAGACAGAAAGAGTGTCAAGAACCTCCTGAGAGTTCCTTAAGAACTACAGAATACAGTAATATTCAAAGACTGGCTGTAGAAGGTGCACTGTCAAGTACGAGCCCTGTAGCTTACTGGATTTATGGGAGAACTATCCCCAAGGTTAAAAGGAATGAAGCATTGGTTAGTTATCTGAAAACTACTCTTGAAATCATTGTTATAGAGTGGTAGCTTTCATTTCACATACTACAATATTGTCATGTTTAAGTTTTACTCCAGTATAGATAATATGTAACCAGAGTATTTATTAATAAACATTGATGGCATTAGCTAACCCTTTAGGAATGTGCTACAACTGGCACAATACTTAACTTGTAAACATTCTTTGTTTCTTGTATATTAACAAAAAGGGCTTTATAGCCTAAATAAAAAACAGTGAAACCAATAACAGGAGCTGTCATTACATGCTTTTCCATTGAAACCAGGAACAGAGGGATCATTTATGCTAAAGTCTATTTTGCCTTGAATAGGCTAGATTGTTTCAGAGAGTCATGCAATATGTCTTAATCACAGGGTGAGGAAGGAGTCTTTTCCTGTGTAATAACTGCACTTTATTTCGCACTAAAATTTTTCATCCCGCTAGATCAAGTGGTAAACCACAATCCCCATAAATACTGCTTTAATTTAAGGTCAATTGCAGTTTATCATTCAGCTGAGCAAATATGCATTTAACACCTAATTGGTTTTGTACCATTACTGTTCCATCAGCATATAAGTGTGGTAGTTGTTAAAGAAAATGTTTTGCACTCAGATTGTAAACTCCTGTAACCTGCTTGCATGGAATTATATTCTTCTAACTATGCCTGATCATAAAGACACCTAATGAAATACTCAGCTTAGAAATTGTTTCAGTTGCATTTTTGGTTTTGTAACAACTACAAAGTAAAATCACTCATGCGTAGTGAGAAAGAACTAAGTCTGCAGCTTTGGATTCATACACGGTTTCAGGGCTACAGAAAGTCATACTGGCAAAATACAACTTGTCTACCATTTCTGTACCTCTCCTACCTCTTACGACCATATGGTTACATCTCCTTCAACTTGTGTCAGTTTAACTTGAAAACAGATCATTAATAAAGTTATTTACATTTTTTGTCTGGATAGTTGTGGTTTTACTGCTTTAGTTTGTATCTAGAGTAACAGGTAGATTGCATTCTTTAAAATACCTGTTTATGTTGGTTGCTCTGCATTTTATTAGGTATGTAGGATACAGTTTTAATTTATTTTTTTTCCTGTATGGACTCATTCCCTCAATTTAGTAAGCTGGTCCTAAATTTATCTGATATTTTAAAATCGAATTCTACACTTCAAGATTTTATGCACAGGAAAGCCTTAAGTAAAATACTGTCAAAACTAACTAAGGGTGCTAAGTGCCAATATGGTAGCTGAGAAATATGACAAGCCAGTGAGTAGAATCTTTAAGACTAGTTTAACTAGTGTTAAACTAGGAAAGCCAGTCACCATTTTCTGTATTGAATGGCTACCTTTGGGTGACCTTAGATATTTCAGCCAAAAATATTTCCATCTTTTGTCAAAACAAAGCTAGGGAAAAGTACATTTCAGTGCTTAACCAAGTCCTGGATTCCTTCCTGCATATGCTTTGGAGAACTTGATCTAGGGCAGCCATGCGGGGTTTTTCTCCTCATTTTCCTAAAAGTCTACTCAAGTGCTGATGGGATGAGAAGAATAATTTGCACCACCTCAATTTAACAATAAAAAATGCCCAAGTTCTGCTATTTTAGTTTTCAGTTCCCTACTAATTGGGAAGTAACAGCCTATTCACAGCATGCCCTGTACTGCAGGGACGCACAGCTCTGCACAAGACTGCAGCTAATTGGGACAGATGTGCTGTATTACTCCTTTCCAAAGACTGAGCCACAACCAGCACATTCTTTGGCTGATACTCTACTTTCTAGCTGTTAGCGCCTCAACAGTGCCAGCTGCGCTCCCTCATCTCATGCCTTTACCAGGCTCTAGTTCTTATGGCTATGCATGTACCATGCAAACACACTGCTGCGCCAGGTACCCCAAAGTATTTCTTTCAGGGGTTTGGATTCCAGGAACTTGTCTGTAAAAGGCCAGTTCCTTCCAACTGAACAGTTTTGTCAGAACCACAATTTAAAAACTGTTCAAATATTTAAAAAATAATTAAGACAAAAATAAGTACAAAGTGCTACTATTTCATACCAACCTCACCCCCCTTCCCCAAGGTGATGTTAATGCAATATAATTTGCTAGTGCTACACTTTTTTCAAAGGCTTTATTTTCAGTAGATAAAATGCATATGCATGTTTTTAAAAGATTTTAAAACATTCGAAAAATGTTCAGAGAAATTAAATAAGCATAGTTACATTTACAGATATATAGGGATTTGGTTCCGTTTGTACACATTTTAATGTGATTCGGCTGCAAAATCATCAAGAAGTTGGTCAAAAAAAAAAAAGCCCAGCAGAAATACAGAATTTTTTCTTCAGCTTTGTTTGACTTCTGAAGAAACTACACAGACTTGTGCAATATCGTCATACTCATACGTTCTCTTCAAAAATGTGTCTGTAAGTCTTAAGCCAGAGACACTCTAGAAAGGGAAAATATTTATAAGCGTTGTTATTAGAAAGAATTACTGAGCTTATAAAACAGCAATTTTATAACAAAACTATGCTATAAAGACTTACTTGCAATCCCTGCACTGAAGATAACAATGTAAGCGCAAGATGGAGGGATGAACTTGGGTGCAGCTTTCCAAGTTGCCTTCCCGAAACTCCACACCAGTGGATGGAATTAGTATTGCACATTTCTAAAACCAGGTCCATAGTCCTTTCGCTGCTAGAGGAAATTGAAAAACAAGAATAAACCTGTGGGCTTTTTTTTAAGCATTCAAGGACTGCAGACATGTAAAAGCTTGATTACTTTATTATTCAGGTTACTATTAATCAAGCATTTATAAATAATTATAAGGCAGCAAGCAATATTTACTGTGATGCGCAGTAATTCAGTTGCATATAGCTTTGTCTGACACGAGCGTCCTGTCATGGGTATAGCAATACTGGATAGCATAATACTGCTCACATTTTGGATGGAGTAAAGATTTTCGTGAGAAGTATCTGCAGACCAGACACATGCTTGAGTCCCTGGCTTCAACTTCTATTTAGAATTGCTTTATTTAAATGTCACTCTTGCAACCCTTTTATAAAGGGCTACTGTAGATCCTAGTATAAGCACAAATCAAGTCAAAACATGGATAAAGACGTACAAAAGACTACGGTGACAGTGTTTAGGAGGCATTCTAGCAGCGGTGCAGAACTAGCGGTAAAATCAGACTGGATACAAATGGCATTTTTTATTCTGATAAAATTAGTTGTAGTTAAAAAAAAAAATCCTACATACACACATTTTGTTATTAGATTAACTAAGAAGGACTAAGAAGATTTGTTATTTAAGTGTGGGGTGCAGTCTTAAATGACATTGCAGCCAGTTCCATGGAATTCCACTACAGACTTCTGGCAATCTCCTAGTTCAAGTAGTATTAACAGATCATGATGGAAGGTTTTGTTTGTTTGTTTGTTTCTTTGGGTTTTTTAAAGTCATTGTAATCCAAAAGATGTGTTTCAAGTAGTTTCATGTTGCTACAACTCATAGTAAAGACCAGGTTTGAGTTGTTTCAGGAGAAAGCATTGAAAAATGAAACGAAGACAGCCACAACTTACCCACTCAGGAAAAAGCACAAGAATCGCATGACATCGTTACCTGCAATTTGTTATTTTGCATGTAATGTCAAAAGGTTCTTCCAGATTTACGGTGTCTGGTATTGTCTCCAAAGAAAGCCTTACATCGCCATAACCAGGAGCCTGAGAAGGTACAAGAATGTATATTCTCAGATGCTGGATAGTAAAGCTGAAGTTTTTACTACTCAAGTTTTCATTTACTGCAACAAGCTTGGAATAAGAGGAATTTGAAGAAAGAAGATTGACTCTTTGTGCTTTTGATTTGTACCAAAGTCACAGCAGTGTTCCATCCACTACCGGTGACCACCTTCTTGATAGGTTTAACAATTCATTAGACAAGGATGATCTTATTACTAAGTTTTTCAGATAGTTCACATCCTTAAAGTTTGAATACCCACATACAGCTCCTGAGAAGATCAGCTTTATTCTAAGACCGCTGTTAGGCAGGTAACAGATATACTATGGACCACATAAGTATAGTTTTCCTGCATAAACCCACCACTATTCCACAACCTAAGAAATAAGAGGATTGTTCATTCTCCTTGCTATTTCAGTCCTCCAAGCCTCTGCCAAAATAATTAATTGCCACCAGTTAGAAAGGCACATGATATGAACACTTATCAACTATCCAATTCTGTCAAGAGCCGAACATATTTCATATGGTCTACTAACAAACCTATGATAAATATCCTAGTTACTACCAACCAGGGCTGATTCAAGATGGTAGCCTGCAGATGAAAAGCTTTAGGTTTTCAATCCCCACAAATGATACATCGTAAGGAAAAAACAAGGGAAAAATTTGTCCTGCCTGACAAGGCTTAGTTGTGACACATGTTCCAATTCTGCTGATAGAAGGATGCTGTAGTAAAAGTTACATTTACAGCTTGATTAAAAGATATTCCCGAAGAGGTCCAGAAAGCCGGTGACTGACAGGTTGGGAACAGGTTTTAGTCATATACAGTTCATTACAGACTGAAGACAGATGACGTTTTAGAAAGCGTATTAAATTGGACATTAGAATGAGCAAAGGGATGTCAAACCGATGGAGACTTCAGACCAGTCGAGCAACATAAGAGATGTAATTATCCAGCACTGGAAAAAGGCACACATTTTCAGCTGTATTAGGTGGCAGGAAGGAATCTACTAGAAAAATTATACCCAGTTCCCTAAACAACGGGTAGTTTGTCATAACATTAGACTCTTGAGAGGTATATTAAGAAAAAAAAAACAACAATAAGAGCAGTATTTTACAGAATAAGCTTAGCAGCAATTGACCAAATCAAGACAGGATCAGAGCAGATAAGAAGGCCTAAACCAGTACATTCCTGTTGGCCTTAACAATGAGATACTTGCAAGAACTGATGGCTAGAGGTAAAGGCCTTACAGTAACACCAACAGGAGGAACGTAGTTTTCATCCAAAAATGAGATAATTGCTCAGAGTTTGGAATCAACTAGACAATTCCTTGCTTGTGCTACCCAAGCACAATGTTCTTTAACTTTGGACTGGTTCTAGTCTAGTCCTGGATTGAATGCCCATGAGCAGGTGGAGCACCCTTGGCATACTGTGGACATGCATCTGTCTGGTTTAATGTCACCCAAAAAGAATGTAGATGTGAATTCCAAAACCACTCCACAAAACCCCCAAATTATGGTATGTGGGGGTGATCCAGGATACTTGTTTGAAAAGCGCATTCCTGATCTGAACCAAAACAATGACAGGGGGGCACAGTGCAGGTAAAATTCTGGGCCTGTGGGGGAAACAAAGGTTATAGGGCTAGTAAATGGATTAGGAGGAAAATGATGGAAGGTGAAAGGAGCCTAGAAATGAAATAATCTGATAGCCCTTAAAAGGTGAGGAGAAGATGAGAGGGAGTTGCACTGAAACTCGAAGGGGAAAAAAACAAAACCAAAAACTGTTTGCTGCTTTTCCAAAAGACAGATGTTGCTCAAAGTGCACAAAATAGCTCAAGTTTCTCTGTTAATCACTAGCACAAAACAATGATGGATGACTAAAACTAATCCTGGAGTGTGGAGGTGTGTTAGTCACCACTGTGCTTCAAGTGCAATTCTCAAAGGTTCAACAAGAAGGGATGCAGAGTGAGAGAATACTGATTTAGGGAGGGGAAAAAAAAAAATCTGCCTTTAAATGATAGGAAAGGTCAGTTGAAAATGAGACCGTTTATTAGTTAAAAACCAAGCAACAAGTTTCAAAGTAACAGGAGTAACTAAGTTTAGAAAAAACGGCAGTTCCTAATTTAATGGGGTTATACAGACACTTAACACCTCAACTAAAAACAAAGAGAATGACTTAGCTGTGAATTTCCAGGATCCAAGTTTCCTTGCCTAAATCCAAAGCATTGTGATTTCCCTACAGAATTGCTCGATTTACTAGAAGATGGGGGTGGTGGGCGGGGGGAGAGACAGAGGCAGAAACCCAATTACAAGCTTTGTAAACTCAGACTAAGATTCAATTGTCAAAGCTTTTTTACTTCTCCCCCATATTACACCATCCTCAATTCAAAAGACGCAAGTCAGGTTTAGGCATTAGAGTAGACAGGCTGTGCAGCTGACTTAAGCAAGCTAGTAATTACAACTTAAAATTCATGAAAAATTTCTAAAAAAACCAGAATTGAATAGATTCAATCAAAACTGTGGACATGAAAGATAAATAGTAGTATTCTTACATAAAAATTGTTACTCAAAGCCAAAATGTCTGTATGAATTAGGGAGCAGACTTCTGTGTCAACAGTTAGCATACTTAAAGGAGTTCTTTTGTCTTTGCTTTTCAGTTTGTTGCCAAATGCCATCCAAGAAGTTAATTTTATTCTAAGCAATGTATTTTGCTACATAGGTTACTTGATTCTGGCAATTCAAGTGCACAATCCATTAAGTTATGTTGTTCAGTGCTGTGAAAAAAGAAAGAGGCATGTTATGTGCCAGAAAACAAATCCTCAAGAAAACAAAAAATGTTGCCATTCACATGACCAAAAGGAACAAGAATGCTTTTGTTCAGCTAGAGTCCCTTGCAACAGTCTTTTTTCCACACTTCACTGACCAAACGTATTAAATAACTTTCTCAAATACATATAGAAACATGTGAATCCAGAATGAGGTCCAGAAAGTAAGCAGCCTGAACTTTTCTTTCAAGTCATTATTAAATTGTTCATTGAGTTGCCTTAAAAATGGATGCCAGGTTAAACTGATGCTTAAGTTAAACTTACCATTCTTTGGAGCTGGCTAGTTTGCAGCCTTCCTCGTTCACCCAGATTAGTCTTCCATACAATGTCTAGTTTACCAATCACTGTGACACCTTTTATTACTCCAGCTTTCTCTGCAAATTCTTGCTTTGGTTTTAGGCAGTACAAGTACTGACGTGTATCCATAGGTTGTAAATAAGTCCTTGAGCCAAAAGTAGACTCACTAAAAGAAAAAAAAATTGGGTCTTAATTTAAAGAGTTATTTTCAGGAAGACTTAAGAATCCAACCTTTTTTCCCCATCCCTCACCAGTCTTACTGTGTGTGTGTTTTATTCATGGCAAAACACAATTTTTTTTTTTTTTTTTTTTTTTTTTTTTTTTTTTTTTTTTTTTTTTTTTTTTTTTTTTTTTTTTTTTTTTTTTTTTTTTTTTTTTTTTTTTTTTTTTTTTTTCCCTCTTCCCTCAACAGAAAACCATTCTAGAATTTATGTAGCATCAAGGACCAAGGGAAAAAAAGTTACTCATCTAAGCCAGAGACATCTGAGGTAGAAATCTGCTTTGCAACATTATAATTTATTACCTGGCATCTTAGCATTTAAATGATGCTGGTAATTTTACTTCTGCTATTTGGTTCCCTCCCAGTAAGCCTCAGTGTCATGAGCCTAAGATTCCTGTTCAGGACAAGAACCATTACAGCGGATGCAAACACTTTGTAAGAACAATGTTCCACTACGCTGCAGGCGAACCCTTTGACAGGCAGGGAGAAGACAGAATTTTCACTTCAGCCGCCACTGCAGAAGCACCCAAACATCACCTCCTCCAAAAACCCAAGCAACTGCAAAGCTCAGCCAAAGTTAACTTCTACCCAGGTATCACAAGCTTTTGTATCCACAACAGTTTACTGAGCACAGTAGAAAATTCTTCTGGCATTTGGTGTTTTACTAATTGACACTAAATGACATTTAATTTATTTCGGCATGACAAATTTTTATATTCTAAGATCCTGTAAGAGTGTTGCACTGATTCACCTTGACTGCTGCCTTGCTAGATCTTGATTAGAACAACTGAAAACAGTTACCAGTCTACTAGAAGGAAGCAAGGACAAGTCAGATGGGTCCTGTAAGGCTAAATATGTATACACAGATCAAGTCAGAACCAGATGTGGGCTAAATTTTATATAGGAGATACTGAAGAAGTAGTCTGTTCTCATGTTACCATGTCATCCATGTTACCAATTATTTGAGAATTAAGCTGGGGATTTCTCTACTAGGTAGAATTACAAAGTTTTAAGACTAGTTTCTCAAAAAAGAAAACTGTAGCAGCTTTTCCAGCTGAATATGTAACAGGAATTGGATATTTTTAATCCAACAAAGAAATATAATCCTTCCATTACAGACAAATCACTAACTGCAAAGCTTATGTCACATGAAATCACAATACAAAGAGTTTCAAAGTCAAATGTCCTGAATCTGAACATACCTTTCCCCTGCTGTGTCAACTGTGTTCAGTTCTGCAACATTGTACATCATAGATGGCTCTAAAGAAACCTTCTCCATAAACATTGGAGAGGTAGTGATATTCTGAATCTGAGCTTCCAGAAACACTTCATCTGTCTGGAAAAAAAACAAAAGTGCAAGTTCGTGAAAACGTGATGTTATTGAAGAGTAGACAGTCCTACTGTTAAAAAAAAAAGTCACATGTGTTTAGTTCATGCCTGCAAATCAAATTAATTAACGCAAGAAAAAACCTTAATCCCAGTAACAATAGGAGCAAAAGTGTTAGTCAACAGGTATCTTGCCAAACAATGGATGTGGGATAATTTCGCTAAGTTCTAGCTATTGCTTATTTATAATGCATCAGATCACCACTTCCCAAGACTTTCATCAACTCAAAGTTGAAGTAGCAAGTCAAGTTTTAATCCATATTATTAAAAAAGAAAAAATAGAATAAATGGTAAGGAATTGCAGTGCACAACGACATGCCATGCCAGATTACTAGTGCATCAAGCTGTATAAAAAAAATTAAGTGTGTGCGTGTTTTTCTTTGACTGAAGTAAAATAGTTCAGGTACATGCTCTGAGATTTTATCATTATTCTGAAACATCGATGCACTGGCTAAAAAGCAAAAACCTGCCTCCTCTCTCACTCAGCTGCGTCATGCCAATGGTTACCAATATTATATGCATCCAACAATTTAACTGGTGCTCTACCTTCAAAACATCCTCTAAGACATATCTGTTAAATAAAGCTAATGCCTGAAGATGGTATATAAGGACCAATTCTAGTACAGGAATGAAAGCTACAGACTGTTAAACTTCACAAGCTGAAAAAACATGGAACAAGGTGTTTTTGCCTCACTGCTTCTGTGGAATTGCGGAATAGTGAAGTCACTTTGCAGCTTTAAAATCTCGGGACAGAATAATCATGGAAGGCTCGGTCTACTAGAGATGAGAGCCCCTGGAGAAGTGAAAAACAAAACCAAAGAAGTGCGAATTAAAAAAAAAAGGCAGGGGGTACCAAATCGGCATTTACAAGGGAGTTATTTATTCAGGCAGTTGGACTAGATGATCATTGTAGGTCCCTTCCAACTGAAATATTCTATTCTATAAATTCAGTATGAAGCAGTTTAGGTATTTTGTTATAATAAATAAAAAAAAGTATTTTTATGGGGAAGGTCGAAGGAAGCTTACAGTTTCTTTTTAATCAGTGTAAATAAATTACTTCATTATACAAATGGAGTCCTGCTTGTAAATTACAAAATAAAAGTGGGACAAAATAGTAAAAATATTTTTAGTCTCAAAAGGCATTGTGTTAGAAGGAGAAATACAGAATGGTACTGGAACTATTCGTTGTGCCCTATAAACATGTTAAACACAAAACAGATGATTGCATATATATAGTAACGAAAACTGTGCAAGCTCCATAGGTTACGGACAGACCTCACACTTGCAGAAGGAGCTGGAAATAACCCCAACTAAAACATGGCTCTCAGTAATCATTACTTCTACCACCTGACTGTCACTTAAATTGATAGTTTATATCCCATAAATCCATTGCTCAAAGTGTCCATTTACCCAAATTTTAGTTGTTTTCAATGCAGCAACCATAGGCAGAAATTTAGAAAAAGCTAATTTGAAAGGGAAAAGAAAAAACAAGCAGCATAATGAAAAAGCAAGTTAGTTTTGTGTTATTCCTAAGTTGGTTTAATATCACATGGTTTAAAAAAAAAAAATCCTTAAGTACTTCAGAAGAATGCACATATTATTTTAATACAAGGCACACCTTAAAGTGAAATCAGACTGCAGAATTACCATACTAACTCATCAACTGTTACATGCAGTTAAAAGTTGGAAAGCGCAGTTCCAGCTAGTGAAAGGAAGGAAGAACATCCAACTGCTGCTCTCTCCTCAAACCCACTGTCTCCACCAACCAGACGTGAAAAGTTCTGTCACAGATTACACAAGCAGTGCTGTAGTAAACCCTACATTTCTATGGGTCAAAAGCAGGAAGATTTTAGAAGGGATTAACTCCCATTTTCAAATAATGAATCTAGTCAAGTTTTGGTGAGGTATTTTATAGGAGGACCCCCACAAGCAAGAGTCTGTAATAATCACCTTTTAGTTTCAACAATGGGTATTAAAGAAAGAGCTAACCATTTAAATGATTAGCTGCACATATAAAGATGAGAAAACGTCAGTTCATGATATGCAGAACAAACATTGCTTTTCCATTATGTTTTTAAAAGAATGTCAACAAGCACAGAGACAGATCAGCAATTAGAAAAGCATACATATTCATAAAAAAATAAATAAAAATTACCACAGAACTGAGGTCACTCTAATGGGAAAATAAAAAAAGAATACATTAGAGAAATTAGGGTTAAATGTTAAAGAAAAAGGAGGCTAACTTTCAAACAAAATGCATTTCTGCATTTTTTTGCACCATCTAAACAAGATAGCATTAGTAAGACAGAAACGTAAATTAAAATGGATGCAAACAAAGATGACAACTACATTTCTAATAAGTTATAGCTAGTATGGTTACATGGTTTACTAGCTTTGCTTCAGAACCAATCCAAAGTAGAGCCTAAGGCACACAAGTCACAGATAAGGTATGGTAGAACAAACTGACCCAGAAAAAAGTTAGTTTTTGAGCACGTTAAAAGTTTGCCCTGAATTTAAATCCATGCAATGGGTTGTGTATGAAATGGAAAAACAGTCCTTGTCATTTTACAGATAATTTGAAGTATCCACATATATAAGGTCTCAAAATAAAAATAATGTGGTTATGTGTTCTAGCAAAGCTACAATACTGCAGCTCATAACAAAATTTGGCACGACATAATCAGGAAAAACTCTTTTTTGAATATCCATCATTCCAAAAAACCCAACTTTAATTGCAAACTTTGTTTTCTTAAGTGTCTGCATGTTTGCCTCCCTATGCATGTTTGCAGGAACAAAACCTTTTACAGAGCCTTTTCCAAGGCACGCCAAAGTCAGTGAGAGACTCTCTATAGTCTGGGGCAGGTAATTCAGTTTCAGGATTGCAGCAGGTTAGGGCGACAGGGCATGCGTTCTGTGCATGAATTTCAGTGATCAACTTGATTTGGATGCTATTGCAATATGAGCAACAAGCAAGAAAATTAAGGTTCAGCGTCATTCCTTGTCTTAGAAAAAATGAAATTATGGATTGAAATTTCTAGTAGCAAATAATTTTAGTGACAGACTTTATGAATAGATAGCACCACATCTGTAGTATTAATGGTAACAGTTTAACTGGCTAGTGAACCTTTAAAGACCTTTAGTTAACTAGTAACTGACACATAGAGCATTTTTTTTTTCTCCCCTGCTCCCAAGGATAACAGTCTTTCTTAACGTTCAGGGTGAAGGTCTTTGTGCTTTGACAGCAATGTAGTATCACATACAACATCTAAACAAAGGGTTATTTCTAGGTTTTTTAATTTTATTTGACTTCTGTCATCACAACATATAGCAGCACTTTATAGACTTCCAGAAATGAAATATGGATGGTACTGTATCAGTTTGCTAGGCAAATGAAAATTGTTCATTTAATATAATCCAAAAATCTTAAAAAAATTTTTTTTCAGTCAATCATATGGATACTATGGTAATGGGAGTTGCATAAATTCCTGAAGAGGAAGAACAAAAGGCATCAAAGCAGCCTTTTAAAACCTTTATGGGAAGGACACGACAAAACCAAAAACCCCACAAATACCAAAGTTTCTCATAGATCTTTATCATGAGGAATTGGTGGCTAATTGAGGAATGGAGTTTATTAAGTCCCCTATCAAGGCCAGTCAGTAAAACAATTTTGTAAGAAAAGAATACTTTTGACCTGTGTCAAAAGTTTGCCCAGAATTTACCTTAAAGAGGTTTTTATTTCCATTTGTTATGAAATGTTTCAGCAGAAAACAAAATTTACACGTGAAGTATAGAGAGACAGCTACATTTGATTTGTCTGTCCCTCTTTCCCCCATCACATATCTATCTGAAAAAATAATATAATCCACTCACAAAATGGAGGTTTATTTTGTTCCCAGAGGAATTACCTAGTTTCTTAGGATTATTTTTGTTCTTAAATCACAGCAGGAGACATTTCCAGACATTCCCATTTACTGATAACACCAGTTCTATAAAGCAGTCGACCATGGTATGTGCTTACGTTCCGACCCTACTCAGGTATCTCACACCTGGTCAACCTAAGGATTGAAGCCTGTGGCCTAGATACATGTACCAAGGTATTTTTAGGAAAATGTTTTTCTCTTTTCCTCTGTACTATGATATTTAAATTGCTTGTGACTTATGCCTTGATTTATCCTTCCTCTAAATAAGTCACATGCTATATATTATATGTCTTATAATTTACGTGCTATTCATTCACAGCAGAGAGAAAATCTTTATGGAAAGTTTCCTGCACAACTCTGAATAAGACAGATCTTTGCATCTGGAATCCTCATTTGTAAAGCAGAAATTCTTATCAGTTATTTCTCCCTTCTGTTTTCTCAACTGATACTGTCAGGACAGGAAAGAAATATACCTTTCACACCTCTATAGCCATAATCTTGCATGATGAACCCCAGGTGTGACTATGATGGAGATAAATAATTAGAACAATAGATTTGGAGACTCTCTGCTTTTCTACATGCAAAATCATAGCACATATACCTGCTTAGTTAAGAACAAATAGGAGAGCAAAATACTTTCTACTTAGCTTAACACAAGTTATTTTTTCAAATCGCCAAAATTCCATATATTTTCTTCTCCTCTTACTCACACTTTGGTCTTTTTTCTCCCATCTACTATTCACTGCAACACCTACAACTTCACCCTATCTTTTAAACTATTTCAAACAAACTGTTTAAGAATACTAATGAAGGTTTTCAACCAAATGGCTAGCAGTGTAATAGTTGACCATATTTCAGGTGTTACAGAAAAAGTTTAATACTCATAACAGAAGCTCCCAAAGCACTTCGCAAGTATCAGTCTGAACTTCGTACAAACAATACAGAATACGATGCTCACAAAATTAAGCTACTTGCTCACTATCACAAAGCAGGTAAGTGATACTGATGGAAACAAATGTCCTAACTTCCTATGTAATGAGACATTGTGGAAGTTTATACCCTACAACAGACCTATAGAATACATATATCCACAGAGAATGCCTACAAATAAAAAGAATGCTGTACGTAATCTGTAAGAGTTTCCAGTGTGTCACCTTCAGTTAAATTTCTTCCCATAAAAAGTCAAAGACAGATGCCTAAGTATGTCCAAATAAATATACAAGTCATATATAAGGTCATATTTACATTTAAATTTAAAATTTCCCCAATGTAAATATGACCCCTTTGTTCAATAATTTAATTTTAAATTTCCCCAATCTGGTAAATTTTTATCTGCTTTGTGAACAATTAATCTCCCTTACAGTATGTACTCTATCAGCCTAAATATACAGGCAATAACTGAAAGTATTTGAGTTCACGGGAAAGCAGAAAATATGCAAAACTGTCAGTCAATTGCATTAAAGTCCTGACATATCTGCCTTAGTTACCATCTCTTTCCCCCGCTTCATCAAAAGTGTATCTATTTTTAAACTAAATGATATAAACCCGCCACCTGTTTTTTTCCTTTTAGAACTGATCATCTTTCTCAGAAACGTGTACTTAAGAAGCTCTTTGAATTTAATCTAACCACCTAATGTGACGTAATAAACCCAGCACACTAAAACAAACCCAAATACACGCAGCTCTCACTTACCTCAGCATTGTAGAATTTGGTTTTCACATCTAGTGGTTTAAGGACCTGAATGAAATGGAAAAAAGACAGATTGACAACTGGTTTCTCATATAACATCAGCATAAACTGTTTATAAGTACTAGGATCTTCACTAAAGTGTTATTTTTCTTTTAGATCTTACACAGAACAGGTGCACAATGGAATACATGATACAACAAACTCAGCTAAAACCTCACAATTCAGAGTATATACTTGCTGCTTCTTATTTGCACACTTGACTGCTTTGCTACTAAGCAGTTTTCTCAGACTGAAAACAATTACTTCTCCACCAAAGCACTGGCCTCTTACGGAACCAGACAAACCCTGTGCACTGAGTAGATCTATGCCTTTAAAAATAACATTACATCCATCTTGTATCCTGAAGTGGTCTGGACTTGCTTTCAAGAGTGAGCAAGAACCATGTAATAGTTACAAGTCCTTCAGTGTTCTGCAGCAACCAAAAGTTGCTGAGGGCTTCTCTAAAAATAAATAAAATAGAGAACTATTCATGTGATTAGCTTAAGCAACAAACCATTACTAGGCTTTACTTCCTTCTTGAAAATGCAACTGTTACAAGAAATAAAAAAGCCAATAAATCATTTTAATCCCATGAGATTTATATAATCAAATTGTTTTCTCTTGCTGATTTAAAGGTGATAAAAAAGTGTTGGTTCTTAAGTGCCTGAATTTTGTGCATAAAGCTAGTACCATTAACACATTCAGATATGAAATGGATATACACTGATGTAACTGAAAGAAATAATCTTCTATTATACTCGTAAGGAAACAAATTCAAATTATCTTGCTGAAGACATTTATTTCCCTTTACACAGGGAAACTTTATTTTGTTTACATATAAGTGTACTGCACCCTGAGACCCCTGAAGTTCCAAGTTGTGAACAAATTTTTTAGTCCTGAAGAATTCAGTATTTAAAAGTAGCCTTCACAGAGATTTTTGCATTATAACAGGCATAATGTTCAATTCTTTCAAGTAATCATAACTCTCTCTAGTCAGAAAAAAAAGTCAACATTTTAATTTAGGTGTTTGTTGGTTGAGTGTTTTTTTCTGCCAAATATTTTGCTTCAGCAAGCTTCTTACTGATTTCCCTAAGTGCTGATGTTTTCTCTCTCTGATAAATGAAGTCTTTCCATTCATTCCAGTAGATGTCAAGTGGCATTCCAGTAAAAAAAAAAAATCAAATAATTATTGTGATGTTCACCCCCCCTCCCCACCACCCCGCAACAAGCCCCTCAATCCCCACCAAACCGCAGAAAGAATCACTCCTTTTCCATAAAAAAAAAATGGTGTTAATTACTCAGAGAAAGCTTTGGAACAAAAAGGCACTATTGATCAGTATTAAACTACACATAATGGTTGAAAAAGAAGCTGTTTAAAACCAACTGTAACACCAGTTCAACTTAAAAGATCCTAGAAAACATAACTGAAAAAGTAGAGCATCTGTCAAAAAGAAATTTTTTTTTTATTATAAAATAGCTGGTGGCACCTTGATCACTAGCACCCATCAATTCCCACTGTAAAGACATTGTTCAGTTTTCTGTAATATTTCTTTTTGTTTGTCCTCAGATTTTCTAGCTGGTGTCTCCATGTCAAATTTAAAAAACAACAACCAAAATTGCTCAGTGAAGTGTTTTGCTCATAATGAATCAGAGAGTATTTATAGAATGGTGTTAAAGCGTATATACACTTTTTGAGAAGCTCTTATGCTTCCTTCTTTGAAGGAAGAGCTTCATATTTGACAGATAGCTGGCCTTAGCTATTTTGACATTAAAGTTGCCTGTGTTGTATTCAGTTAAAAAACATAGAAATTACAAGACGCATACAGACGCACACTGAAAAATGTACACAAATATGTTTCCATATGAAATCTAAAGGAGACAAATTGACATCTTGAACAAGGCTCTGGCAAGAACAAGGGTAGGGAAGGGAGAGAAGATGAGAACTGGAAGCCTGCAGATGCATACATTAGTGACCAGAGGGGACAGAATACTGAACTCCTGGGGGACAAAGAATGGAGAAATTGAAAGGGAAACGGTTTCACAAGGAGAGCAAGACAAAACACAAAGATGAAAATCAGCTTCAATAGAGATAAAGAAATACTGCAGAGTTTCTGGGTTTAGAGGAGAGTGTAACACGAAAATTGATATGGAATGATTTTCCCTAGGATTGTTTGGAAACACCTTTGACTAATCAATACCTGCCATTTCAAGGCCCACAAGTACTAACAGCACCTGGGTGTTCTTTGTCTGTAGCACATGGCAATTTAGCCTCTTAAAGACTGAAATGCTTTTTTCTGAAGTATCTAGATAGAATACTAGAAAAGAGCAAAATGAAATCACCTGCAACTTGCAAAAGATACAAGTCTCAATTCTGTAATGCTCCTGTATTGCCACTCTGTGAGAGTATCCGAAAGTGTATTCAGTAAAACATGTCACCTAATCCTCCATTCTACGGGAAAGAGCCCACAATTATCCAAGTTACAGCATATTTCTCTAAAAAATAAACATCCATTAAATACACAGCTAAAATAGACTTTCCTGCCAGAATCAGTCCACAGATAACAGTAATTTCCTGCTTTCCTCCGTTACTTTAATCTCAAGTCTTGAAATTTCTGCGGTGGAACAAAAAGTTTCAACTCTATCAACTACTCCTGTGGATATTAGTCAGACATAACACATCAGACTTCTTCGCTTAGTTTCCTTTAAAAAACAAACCACTAAGTTCCAATTTAAAAAAGGTTACACACCCTAAAAGAAAAACCAGAATTTTATAGTCTAAACTCAAAGGTTAGATGTGTCAAAGTCAGAATGAACAATACTTGTTCTGTTTAAAAATAATCATAAAGCCGGCTGCTATAAAAAGGGTTTCTTTAAAGAGTAGATTTTTCTTTCTCAATAAATGAATAAAAACTATAACATGTAATATTTATTATTATTTCTGAAATGTTTAACTGCATGGTAATTAGAAACCATCATTTCATGTGAAGTTTGAAGCAAAGTTTTTTATCAGTTCACTTTTAGAAGTCAAAGACATTTTTAGTATGTAAAAGTGCTTTAGAAGTATCAAATGTTTTAAAATGGATTTTCCAGATTCACCCACTTATTAAAAGTAGAATACTTCATGCAATACCTGAAATTTGAAGAACTTTCTGAAGTACATCTTCTCTCCTGTCTGTGTAGTGTAACTTACTGCACAAACTAAGCTGAAAGAAACAATTTTTTAAAAAATAATTTTGAATTACTTAAATTTTATGCCTATGTCAAAGCAGCAACAGAATAGCATTCATGTGCTGCAGTTTCATTTAAGGTCATTTAATTACAGAAAAATTTAAAACCTTACATGTGTGTTCCTATCTCCTTTACTTCATGATGGATGACATCATCAATGCAACAGTCAGGTTTAAGTTCTGCCACTGCAGAACTAGAAGCTGAAAGGTTCAAGCGCTGAGAACTTGTCTGAAGATCAGCCTGGGGACAGAAAAAAACAAAACATTGGTTAAAACTGCAGCTGCTTAAAGCAATCTGAAGAAAAATAACATGTCATAAAGTACTAAGTTTCACAGAGCATTTTGTACCCTATATGCTTTTATACATATAATTAAGATATGTTGAGATGATGAGATACTTGTCAAAGCTAAAGACAAGCCCTAAAATATATATAAATGGTACAATCCTTTAACATGCAGCTTATAAAATCTCTATTTACTTTTTCCATTGAGTTCCACAATGACTTCTGGAATTTTTATTCTCAATGTATTATTTGTTCAGCAGAAAATGCAAAAAACCCAATGCACTAGAAAAGAACTCATTTGAACTATAAGCAAAATACAAGTCAACGCATGCTTTACAGAGACTTGCTTTGATGACCTCATTGAAAGTGCATGTAGGCAAATATAAGTTCAATTTTTTAGCTCTGGAATTTGCTACACCAATTCTCCAGAGAAGATTTATTACGTAGCTATTTTTTCGATACAACCCTAGTTTTTCATTTTAATCTTCAAAGATTTCTATCATCATTTCTATTTTTATGTCTCATTGTTTCCAATTTCCCGGTATATTTTCTGGATTGGAAAAAGTGACAGATATTTCCTAAAGTCTATATATTAGCATTAAACATACAAGATATTGTCAGAAAACATACTCAACATTTTATTTTTTTTAGAAATCCAGTAAGTAGATCTTCACATACCTTCACCAGTATGTCCTTGACAACTTGATTACTATCATTGTGTACGCTAATGTAACTGGAGAACGTCTCTCCCAGAAATATATTTCTGTGTGTTTAAAAAAAAATATGTTGAGTAACAGTTATTTAAAAAAAATACAGAACATTTCATTGAAACCCCTTCAAGTTCTAATTAAAACATATATACACACACACACACACACGTGTTTGCCAGATCAAATCCTAAAACTACTTTGGCATTTTCACACCCATACTTCTAAATGTAATCCTTCTAAGACAAACAACTTCAAAAGAGAACAAACAAATCAGAATTTTTTTCTAGATAAAAATCTGAGAAGAATAAGAAGATGGCTTATAGTACCCACAAAAATCACTGTAGTAAATTCTGTTAGTATAAGATGTGGTTTATAGTAGTGCATTATGTTAGAAATTCACCTACAGTTGCAAATTTCTTTCAGCTTTCAATCCTTATTACATTCAGAGTCAGGCTACAGAAAAGGAACATCAGGCAGCACACATTTATATATTATGCCACATTATAAATCAAGCCACAGATTATTTTTCAAATAATTTAACATCTCATTGCATAACAACGATGTTGAAAAAGAAAGAAAAGTAACAAACACGTTATCGTTAAATGAATCCCAAACCTTGCATGTTACAGTTACAATAATTCATTCTTACCCAAAATTTTGAGGCAAAGTCAGCATTTCTCCTAGCATCAAAGCTTCTGCTCCCTTTACAGTAGAAGGATCATCCTTCATGAGCTGGTTAAATAGATTACCTGTGGAAATATCAAATTGCTAGTATCTAAATATTTGCTAAGTCTAAAGTTTTGTCTAGATTTAGGTTATGACACTTAATCACTTATTTAGATGTAATTTATTTTAGATATACTTATTTTACAACCAACTTGTTTAGGGATAAAATACGTATCTATAGGCCTGCCTATAAATTATAACTTACTTCCAGGCGCTCGTGTCCAATAAATCATTCAGTATACATACTGAAGGGCACAATCCCAAAGGCATTGCTCAAATTAACATTAAACTTTAAGGGAAATTCTGCCCGAGTAAAGCACATTACATAACAGAACTAACAACCACACTTACTGTCTTCCCCTGCTTGCTTTCTATTTCCACACAATCCTCTTCTCTTGAATCTTTCCTTTGCCTCTTTCTTATACTTGACTTCTAGACTGCAACTATTACTGGGGGACAACCCAGGGATTTCCAATTTATGACTGTATACCAAGCATAACACAATTCAGAAGCAGTGATTCTTGCAAAATAATTTTCCATACAACATTCATGTGTTGATTCTAATTACCAGGGCATTTTCTCCAGATAAAGAAGATAGTAACGCCGAACATCCTACAATTACACATTTGTCTCTCACAACTGCCTTCCATCTTGTGTGTTAATTGCTCAGACTTGGAGGTCACATGTTTGCAGTATCATCACCAAGCTTTCAAAGCTGTAGGTCAAGAGTAGTAGAGTGCACCTTGGTATCTTCCTATAGCCATTACCAAACAAAATATATTGCTGTTTCAGATTACCGTCTATGGGAGGTCATAAGACTCCTCTGACATCTAAGTCGCAGATGCTCACATTGCTTAAACCTGGTAATATGTACACAATAATCAGTCAGTAGAAAAGACGTACCTGGCAAATCTCTTTCTTCACAAGTCACTGGAATATTAGTGAATAAAGTAGGTTTGGTTAGCCTCATCACTGCAAAAATCAGAAAATAAACCATAGGTCAATTAAACAAGTATTTTTTAATTTTTTTTTCTTTTTTTTTTTTTTAAGTATAATTTTGTCTTGCTCTCCTTCCACCAAAAAAAACCCCAACCACCAAATCTTAGCCTGAAAAAGGGTAACACCGTTTTGGATCACCTGGCCTTTTTCAATATAACAAATTCCCTGCTACTCTGAGATCCAAGAGCACTGGTGATGCCATTGCTCCGTCTTGCTTTATTCCCCTGGTGCACTAACATCTACTGCTTTCAATCTTGTGTGCTAATGATCTTATACCTGTTACAGTGTTAAGTGCTTTGTGGACTTCAGGAGAAGTGTACCAGTTTCATTTTTTTGTGGACTCTTCTAGGCTAAGTGCCTGTTCTGTGATCCTGGTTGCTCTAGAATGGGACATGATGAGTAGCACGGACCCTTTCAGTCAAACTCCAGGCTATAAGGAATTGCATTTACACCCTAATCTCCAAAACATATGCAAGATAGAGTTACAAGTCTAAAAGCCTACATTATTTATACAACCGCTTTTTCTTTTAGTCACAAACTTTAAACTCAAACCAGCAAAACCATCACAAAAACCTCAGGAACACACTTACAAACCCCCTTATTTTATAAATACTGACAAAATCAAAATCGGTGAGATCTTGCTATTAAAAAACCCCTCTACTTCAAGAAAGTGGTATTTTCAAAGGCTATTTTAACTCAGAATACTCAAAACAAGATTATTTTTATTTGTATTACAGATTTAAGATGTTGCTTTTTAAAAAAAATCCTCCCTATTCATATAACCAATGGCCCTAATCTTGCATACAGCTTCTCATGAAAGCATTCACATGAAACAAAGTTCAGCATTTGTAACCTTAGGTGTTGATCTGAATATGTAAAAATCCCTAATTTGTTGTTCTTCGAACCTTTAACAAACATAAACCCATGTAATTTCTGAAAACTAAAACTAAAAAATAAAATAAAAGGATTTCTCTTGACTGCAACAAGTTAATCAACATCCTTGCACTGACACATGTATCGTGCTTTTATCTTTATTGTACTTTTGTACATCTTACATGTCCAGTCAGCATTCACTATTTCCAGTTGTGTAAAATACTCAATTATTTTGATATACATTTGGGTGTAGTGGGCTGTACTGGTTCACAAGAATTTACACTACCATAAAGCAGACCTATGCAAGTTAGCATTGGCACAAACACATCTCAGTTTTCACATTAAAAAAGGCAATACATTCTCTTTGTTATGGTGAAAAGTTGAAAAACATGACTTCTGAAGGCTAAGAACCACGAGGTAAATAAAAAGCCCCAAAATATACAAAACAGAGTAAATGGAGAACCAGATTCAATATTGAAAATGAAAAAGATAAATACTGAACTATACATGCATATGAACTAAGCATTTCTGGAACAGTTCAGAATGAAATTCTGGATTTCAGCTTGTACATTGGTTCTACCCAGGACTGTAATAATTCTGTAAAGAATCCAAATGTGGTGTTCACTTTTTATTACATGACGGTTACCCAGCTGAGGTGCTCACAATTAACAGTGCATGTATCATTATTCACATACAAGCCAACCCAAAGCAGCTGAAAGCTGACAGCTACCACTGAACAGCGACACCGGTCTCTCCTTCTGTTTAGTAAGATGTTTGTTTAGCTCTTTTGTCAGTATATTAAATAAATATAGTGGGACTGTATTACTGGCAGTTACCTAATTTTATTCAAATCTACAGTGAGCCCATATAAACTAGTGCTTGCTGACTCTTTCTAAAGGAACAGTTACAGATCAAGTTTAGTCACATTTAAGACAGTAAATAAATAGATCGCAGAATGAAGTCAAAACACAAATAAATTAAGATATTTAGATTATCATATTTAATAGGACTACTAAATTAATATTAGAAAATATCTTTGCAGGATGACCTCTCATCTCTTTTCTTCTAAGATCCTAGACACAAAATACAACATTAAATAAAACTCAAATCACGCTGCATTCTACTCCGTTATATGTTTAAAAATGCTTACTCACAAAGAAACTTTGTTACTCTTAGTATTAAGCTCAGAAAAAGAATTTCAGTGAAATAACTTGGCTATAAAAGCTTTAAAAATAATAATGACCCTCAGTTACTCTAGGCAGCATTTTACATCAATTCTGCTAAGTGGTAATATTAAATGTCACAAACACCTCAAATGTCAATATAAGACTCCCTTAACATTCAGTCAAGGTTTAGAAATATATGTCAATGATCCAAACTGAGCAATATCCTTAATTTTAAACTACAAAAAGATATGTAATGCCTATAATAAAATATAATTATTCCAACATACGGATGTCATCAAAAGAAAAATGTAAGTAAAAGTGCAAGGGGATTTTATTTAGTTTTTACACAGAGGCATGTCCATTATGCTTACGTGCACTTCTATTTGATCAGTGTTAATGATAATCTAACAATCTACAAATACCATTCACTTATTTTCCCCCTTTTCCAGATGCCACAGACCTTGACCTCCAGCTACAGCAAAACTATCTGGAGTTAGTAAGGGTGCCCAAGAAAAATACAGACCCTTGCAGTCATATCGATCCCAGTTTAACTGCTCTACTGACCCTCCAAACGTTGAATTGAAAAGGAACAGCATGACCTTGAAACACTTTATTCTTTCAGGTGACAAAAAGTAATGCTGAACTCAGTCTTTTATCACCACTGAACGCATTCAAATCCTCAGAGACCTTTACCTTCCATAATGACAGCAAAGAGAGGTTTACAGATATGTCTGGTTTCTTAAGTTCCTGACACATAGCTGGAAGTTAGTGCTTTCTTGTTCCCCAATATAATTAGAGACAAAAGACCAGAAACATCAGGAAGAAAAAAAAAAATCTTATTACCAAAGTCATAAAACAGCAAATGCTAAGTTGTTCATTATTTTTCAGCACACAACTTCCACTGAAACTTTCATTAGCATTTCTGGGAAAATAGGGGTAACCTTACTAAGGCAGTGTATACACGCAATAGAAAGTAAGTTTGTATTTCATGCAAGGGCTATGCCTTCATTAAAAAACCCACACACACTACTTTGAGGAAATAATCAGATCTTGAAAGTCTCAGTGTCAAAAATAATTACAGATCCTTATAGCGATTATAACAACTCACTTAAAAATATTTTTCCTTCTCCTAATTTCAAAGAAGCACAGTGAGGATGTACTCTGCTTGATTGAAAGCATTAATTTTATTATATGACACAGCTTGCCATAATTGTGTGGAATTTATTTTAATTTTTTTCCTTTAGACTACCGAGGTAGAGAAAAGCTACAAAATGCAGTACTAAGCCAAACAGAAACTTACTAATATTAATAGAACCATTCATAAGTCACCTGGCAAAACAAAGTTAAATAAATATATTATTACAGTTAAAAAACTGTAGCAAAGTAATACTAAGTAGTTTTCTGCTTGTTAATTCATCAGTTGTTCTAAAGTTTGTATATTCTAAGCTGCTAAAAAACTCTAGAACTTCAGACAGCATTTTTATTATGAAACTCTATCTTACAATTATAAACTAAATATAATTCCAAATTTATGTACAAGCAAATTCATTTTATCAGTAAGGCTTAGCTTTTCCCTAAGAATATTTCTAACATATTCACAGTATAATATATCACAGAAAATCCATATCTGTCCCACAGATCTTTGGATAGTAGCATTGCAAGATGGCAATTCATTCTGCTTGATAAGTCTATTCAATTTTATCCAGATGTCCTCCAAATTCTGATTATTACAAATAGACTCTTCAATTGTCCACCTTGCTCTATAAAATGCATGCAGTTTTAGTCTTTCCAAATTATTTTGCAGTTCTTGAGATAAAGGAAGAATCTTTTCTTTAAGCTTAGGGCTAGAGAGAGAGACACTCCAAGACCTTTTCAATTTTTGTTTTCCATTAGGTGGTGGTTCTCCTTGATTCTCCAAGTTAATTGGTCTGTGAACAGTTTGTGCTTGGGTTAAAGTTTGCCCATGTTTCACATTAGACTGAAACTCAAGGAGATTTTTTGTGCAGTCATAATCAGGAGATCCTGTAACATATTCTGTACGTGTAGAAAGTTGTTTCAATTCTTCTGCTTCCTCACAAGAAATAACAGGTGGCCGCTTTTTTGGTTTGAGGGGAAGTCTGTACAAATCATTTGGAAACCAGGGTGTAAATCTTGGTAACTGACGAATGGGAAACTCCTTCACTGCTGCTTCTGCAAATTTCTGCAGTTTTATTAGATCTCTCTGATGTGGTCGATAATGCAAGACCACTTCCATGCTTGTACAGTAGGAATCCAGTTATTCTTAAGAAAAGGAACAGTCTCTTGATTAGGATTCTCAAATCTAGACTGAAACATCTTATTTACAAGAATTTCCTTGCCCCGTGCTGCAAAGATCAGTGGATAACAGGACCTAAAGCAGAAGTATTATAAAAAAATAAGACACTACCATATTAAGAAAAGCACTGCTAGGATATTTTACAAAAAAGCAACATGTTGTAAAAATAAGCAAGATATATATCGGAACATTCTACTTTATCCAGGCTGAACATTAGCAACTGTATTCCATCATTACCAGCCTAACTTCAGTGTGCTGAATATTATCTGTATGCACACAGTTTACTCAACACTGTCCCTCCCAAGACTATTCTTTTACTGTCACTGTCTCATACTTGCCATGCGTCATTATTCTTACTATGCTGTTGTGATGCATATTGAAAGACATACAATTACTACTGCCTATTTTCTCAAACTTACCAGACTTTTTTTTTTTTAAAGCATTTTCCTCCTACACTTCAACATTTTAAGCCAGGACATATAAAGCAACTAGAAAACACGTGTGTTACAAAAACCCTTCCTGAAATAGTACTGACCCATATAGCAGTTTTTAAAGTCACAGGTTAAAAGGGAAGTGCTATAGGCAACTTGAAGGTGTCTGCTTCCATTTCATATCAGACCTACACATTTAATTTTAGTCTCAAAGCTTCCAAGCAATACATGCAGCCATCCTTTTAGTCCTTGACTTAAGGACCTGATAATTCCTTAATTTATTAGACTTCTAGAATAACTGAAAGACTCATTAAGTCCTTAAAGACTTTATACTTTCATACATCGTTGCTTTCTTTCATACAGAGATTATATTAAACCGGGGGGGGTGGGGTGGGGGTTGTAGCAACTACAAACGCTACTATGAAACATAACATAACATGCACTCTCTTGCTCTCCTGTTTTTCCCCCCTAGAAAGTTTGCAATCATTTCAGGTTCCCTGCCAGAGATCAGCTATATACAATGATATTAAAATCAATAAAATCTAGGATTGCTTAATCATTACACTGTCAAGATTTTATTTTAAAAAGTCACAATGCAAAGAAACCCTGATACCTTTCTTGCTTCTTTTGCAAAATCTACAGTCTGGACACTGCACCAAATTCAATACAAGCCCAAGGATTATGTTGGTTTCTTACAAAAGCAAAAGGATCCATCATAAAACTTTTTGCTTTGAATTAATTACTATCAAAATGCATTTGTAATGACAGTGATGATGTTTTGTGTTCTCAGGTTTTTGGCTTTATTTTGTTTGTGTGTGTGTGTGTACATATATGAAAAAGGGCTTGTTGATCGTTAAATGATGGTTAACAGTTTTTACTGTGACATGCAGACACCATTAAAAACTCCCTCCAGGAGTGTTGTAAAACTAGTAAATGGGCAGAAGATGGGCTCTGAAATCATCTACACACCTGCACTACCTTAGCCATCCGAGCAGCCTCACTGACTCGGAACACTTGCAGAATTGAGATTTTATCCAACTATTTATTACTCCTACTTAACTAGCAGCATTTATTTTATAAACAAGCATGGTCAGAAAAAAAGAGAGTAAATATTATGTCTGTTGATTGCAATAAGGGTGAAAGTAGATTCAGGCTTTTCAGTGTTTCAATTGCTGACTTACTGGTACCCAACTGCCAGCAGAAATGATCAAATTCTTTACAGGGCTCTCTTGATTTCTGTACTAATTCTGCAAGGTATGCGAGAGACATACACATTTTTATTTTCACTATATGCGATTCCTGAATCAAGGATGTAAGCCCAGTAGCTGTGCATTAAGCATGAGGTTAAAAAGGCAAAAACAATTAAAAGGGGAAAAAATAAACAAACAAAAGAGACAGCAGGGAACCGGAAAGGAAATTTTTAAAAAACGTTTTCTTGTAACTGCTGAAAGCCATGTGCAACGTGCAAATGCATCGAACAGCCTCGACGGTCCCATCAAGCCAGGCGCACACCCGTGTGCGGGGCCCTCTGTCACTTACAATAGCTCGGCCCCCCCCAGCCTCCTTTTACCCTCAGGCACCTCCCGCCTTGCGCCCCACCGC
>NW_008794581.1:1774414-1774998 GCF_000699145.1 Aptenodytes forsteri
AGGCCGCGCTGTCGGTACCTTTCAGAGCCAGCAAGTGCTCCTGCTTGGGCTGGTTAACGTCCATGGCGCCAGCCTTCACCCCTACGGGAGGGCAGACGGACCAAAACGCTGCCGGTGGCGGATAAACGCTCGGCCAGGAGAGACGAGATGAACCTGTGCGCGAAGCCCGGGCGCGGTAAACACCGCCGACCCGGAAACAGCTGTCCCAGGATGCAACTCGTCACCGTCACGGCACGGCACCGCACCAGCGCGGCGGGGGGAAATACAGACCCCCGAACGCCCTGCCCCCCGCTCCCCCGTTGGCGGACGGGGGGGCGAGTGCTCCGTGGGCGGTCTGAGGGAACCACCGCCTCCTCCTTTGCATGCTGGGATATGTAGTCCTCCAGAAGACACCGAGGCAGCTGTGCGGCGCGGCACGATGGGAACCGTAGTTCTCCGGCGCGAGTCAAAGGAGGCGGGAGCAGACCGGCCCCATGCGGCGGCGGGGGAGCGCATGCGCTTACCAGGGCGGTGCCTGAGGCGGGGGGTGGCTGCCGCCTCCTGGCTCCTTCCTGCCGGTTGCCGCTCTGCTCCGCCCTCCCCAA
>NW_008794581.1:1775210-1786175 GCF_000699145.1 Aptenodytes forsteri
GGGCGGCGGGGCTCGGCTCGGCTCGGCTCGGTTCGACTCGGGAAAGGAAGTCCTTTCCCCGCCTCGTCCGCGCAGAGCCGTGCTGTCGTGGGGTGCCTCGGAGCGGGCTGCGAGGCGGGAGGCCTCTGTGTGAGGGGAAGGGTGAATGCCTCAAAGCGGGGAGCTGTCTCGGAGAAAACGTAACGCCTGGGCTCCCTAAGGTGGTTAGCTGACGCTATTGTCTTACGGATTGTCGGCTGTTTTTTTTTTTTTTCCCTAAATGACGTTCAATTTTGCTTTTTATTAGCGGTGTAAGATGTTCTGGTCCCCTGCTGTTTGTTCCTGCTACCTCGATGCTGCGTTTGTAGCTTCATAAATGGTTCACTTGGTATGACTGACCTTTTTATGCGCATCAGCTATGAATGGAAACTTTCTCCACCGGCTGATAGTCTGCTTTGGCAGGGTCTTGCCCTCCGTTTCCTTTTCCTGAAAGGACACTTCTGCTTGCTTAGTTGTACTGCTTGACCAGTGGACTTTTTTTGTGGCAGTGCATTAAATGAAGCGGGCAAGAACTAGTGGTGATCAGGTGGAATGCTGAAGAGTTCTGTTGTTCTGTTCATTTTTTTCTAAATTTGTTTTTTTAAAAATAAATTCTATTTATTTTTTAAATATCATTTGTATGATCATTATTTGTGCGTACAAAGCAAAATCAATGATTCAGCCTATCTGCTGTGATTGCAGGAACTTCTGTAAAATAAAGTGTGTCATATTACTTACTGTATAAAGTTTTGCTTTTTTATCATCTTGGAAACAAATATGGTCTCTTTAAATTATAGGTTCTTGAGTGTGGAGTCTGTGAAGATGTATTTTCTTTGCAAGGTGACAAAGTTCCCCGGCTGCTTTTGTGTGGCCATACTGTCTGCCATGACTGTCTTACCCGGCTTCCCCTTCATGGCAGAGCAGTTCGTTGTCCTTTTGATCGACAAGTTACTGAACTAGGTAAGAAAATGTAAGTCTAAAGTTCTTAAAACCTGTCAGCCAAGGATATCTAGAAGATAATGCTAGATATAGATTCTTAATGCTCTTCTTAGTGATAATATTTCCAAGTAGTGAATGTGCAGTGTTCCTTTTCATTCAGAGAAGCTCATAGCACTGTTAAGCACTAGTAAAATAGGTATCTTAGAAAAAGAAAGTCAAGATTTTATCTTTATCTTCTTGAACCTGGGCTTGCAAGCTTTATACCTTAAAGTCTTTTTGTACACCTATATTTACAAAGGGACTACTCTATTTTATTAGTGTCTAAGGGTTCCTGAATGCGTATTAGTTTGTTGTTGTCCTAAACACTAAATAAACCATGCAATTAAATAGGTAGTTTCTTTAACAAACAGATTTGTCTGAATTTGTGATGGAGTGATAGAGAGGGAAGTATCAGTGATAACAAACCTGTTTTTTAAAATGTAAAGTAATTCTGTTTATACAGTAGCTGATAGTGGCAGGCTATCAACAGGAATTCCCCTACTGTAGGAGTGTCTGCAGATAGTATTTGAAAGGATAAGATACAGCTTTTCTCCAACAGTGGCAGGGTTTTTTTTTGCAAAAGAAGACACATGCTTATAATTCCTTCAGAATAGGAATTGCCTATTCAACATAGGGTTACAGAGCAGATCAGTTATCAGAAGAATTTGTACTGAGAAGAACTTGTTAATAGAACTGGCTCCAGCAGTTTTGAATAGCACAGGGGAAAAAAGCTGTTGGAAGGAGGAGAATCCTCAGAGAAGATCTCTAATCTAGTAATCCATGAAAGAAATCTTTAAATAGCAAATTTGCTCGAATAAGAATTTACTTTGCAGTAAGAGAATCTGCTAGATTGTAGACCAAACTGAGAGGAATATTAAGGCACTGCACAGCTGCACGAGATTTCTTAAAGTATGCTTTTAAGGGGGAGAACGTTAGAGCACAAGACTCAGTCCTGCTGTGTGAAACATTTCATCCAAGACCACAGCTTGTATCTTGTAAAGTAAAAGCAGCATTTTTATTATGCTAGGGAACTTGTCACTTCTTAGTTTCTATTGTGCATTTTTTTCCCAGGCATCTGAAAGTATCCTATCATAATTTTTTGTGGGTTTCAGGTTTAACAAAAATGAAGCTTTATAAAAACATTTAAAGTTTTTTCATCTTACATAATACTGAGGAGCTTCTGATGAAACACAGTGAAATGTTATTAAACTTGTAAGGCTCCTACAGATAGGAAGAGGGAAGAAAAGCTTCAGCTTTTGTATCTAGGATAGTAGCCTTGCCTCCTACTGGCTAGTACTAGAAAGAAGGATGATATACTGTGACCAGCAGTTGCTCAAAAAACTGATAGTTAGAAAATTTTAGCAAAACAGCTTGAAAGTAAAAATAATTCTGTGAATAAAAATGTTCTGCCTAGTGATTTGGGGCAGAAATCTTAAGAAGTCTTAGAAATATTATTGCTTCCAGCATGTAAAAATGGGGTGTTTGGTGGAGTGCAGCTCGTCATGGCCCCCCTTTGAGGCATCTGTGCATTTGTTGTCTTCTCTAATCACCTAGTAGTTACTGCTGTTGGTTAAATCTGCTGTGCTTGTAGTTCTGTTTCCTTCTGAGAGCTCAGGAGTGGAGCTGGGAGGGAGGTATGGCGACTCTGGGCCCAGGGAACTTCTCATCCTTCCCTCCCCTCCATTTGAGGGCATGAGAGAAAGCAAGCTCCTTTGTCACCCATTTCTGCAATTGCCATTCTGCCGTTTAATGAGGTAGTCACAGGAAGCTGTTCAGTATCTAAATCTAGATTATAGTATTGCTGCCAAGAGAAAGTTCTTTGAAAGAAAAGCTGTATAATCAGGGTGTAAAGCTACTTGTGTTGAAAAAATTTCCTTAATTAGTAACTGTGGATTTTACGGATGCTTTTAGTTGGTCGTTTAACCTATACAGTTCAATAGATAGACTTGCTTGTTTTCCTTTGCTCTTATTACTAAATCACTTAATCCTGTATTTGTCCAAGGTTTCCCCAGGAATCTTGGGAACTTTTTGAAAGAAATACTCAAGGATCTATATATGTATAGATATAGCTGTATTTTCTCCCTTCTGAAGTAGACACTTGGTTTAAATTTACTGGCCTGTCTCTTCTATATATATATATATATAAAACTGTGTGGGAAGGCAGGGTTAGAAGTACTTTTTCAATGAGGATTTCTGGAAATACGGAGTCTGCAAGTGAAAATTGACAACAAATCATTTATATGCTTAGCAAAATATTCTAATAATTCATAAAAACTTGCTATGAGAGAAAATATTTAGTAATGAACTGGTAGGACTAAAGCCTGCCCAAATCGTATTAGTTTGCAGATTTGGGGTTTTTTTTTGAAAGTTCTTTAATGAAGTTGCCTGTAATTAATCTTCTAGTGGAGAATTTTAAATGAGTATGTGCATGTTGAAGGTATGTGAGATGTCTAGTGGTTATCTTCAACTGGATTGACATTCTTTAACCAAAAAGAGGTAATGGAAGAGCTTTTTTAATTTTCAAAATTTTGACGCCATATATTCTGGAGATTATGTTTACTCAGGCAATATATTTAGGGAAAAATTTATAAAGTGGTTTTTGTAGAAGAAGAGACTCTTCTTAAAGCCTTTTCCTTAAAGTATCTTGATTTGGGAGAAGAGATGAATCATTTCTTGCAAACTGCTTTCTCTCTTCTTCCTGCCTTGGGTTAGTGGGTTGTTGGTTTTTTTAAATATATGGACCAGGGAACTGTTGGGAAGGATGTGCTTATGTAACAGCTTTTCCTTAGCAGAGCTGCTCAACTAAAATCAAAAGCCAGAAGTCTTTAACAGTTTATGGCTCAGGTGAACTCCCCCTACCATCATCACATTACAGGGCTGAAACTATTTTCTATCATGAGAACTTGTTGAACTGATGTATGCAGGTGTTGGCATCCTTCATGGAATCCATCCCATTGGTATTGTTTACATTTATATATTATTTTGCTAGTGTTTGAGTGCTAAGATAAAACTTCAAAACTTTGTGCAAGAAAATGAGGCTATAACATAACATCCTCTCGACTTTGTTCAGAGATTTAGACAAAAGTTGCTCCTTTATTCCTTGCATTATTTATAAACCTTTTGCAGACAAGCTTCATTCTTTTGAAAATGACATTTGTATTGTTGGCTGGAGTCAGTCTTAATATCTTCACTCCGTCACTATCTCATTCCTGGCTGACACACTTCCTGCTATTCATGTCTTATTCTTCTTCTGAGAAGAGACAGTCAGATTGTGTAGTGGTTTTGTGATGGGCACAAACATCCCTTGTAGGCACAAGGATGAGATCACTAGACTCTTTTACATTTGTGACCAAAGCAGAATTTGAGCTAAAGTCCAAGAGATTAAATAGATGTATTTACATGACTCATCTTTTAGTGTTTTTAAATATAAAATAAACACTTGATCAGATGTGTTGAAAATGTGTATGTTGAGTATGTAGTAATTTTATAGTAGGTTTCATGTAAAAAGAAGCGAAGTGGCTTTTTCTCAAATACGTAAACTTTGCGGTAGATACCAGTGAAATATATGACAATGCATGTTTTATAGGGTGTTTACTGGTTATAAATTCTGTTTTAGTAGATTAATAGTTGATACGTAAACTTTGCCTGTTTTTTCCATCTGTGTCCAAGATCAACAGTGCACTGACAATGTATAACATGTATTAGCAAATCTCAGGATACATAATAGAAAGTTAAAGAAAGAATGTAAAAGCAGTGTAATTTTGTTTCTCCTGACAGCTTTAAGTTAGGAACTAGAAAATAAACACAGAATAGCTACAGACATATCTTTTCTGATCTTTTCTGTTGGTTACATTTCAGTAAATTAGTTCTGCTTTGACTTTTCTGGCTTGGCTTTCTCTTCATGCTAGACATGGAACAGAACTAACATGATTAAAATCAGGTACGAGAATGTAAACTGAGGACAGTACTTCTTTGTTTTTTTTTTTAATAAACATTAAAACCTGCCAAAGAAAATACTTTTATAAGAAACTCTATAGTGATTGAACAGCTTCTTCCTCTCCCAGCCTTATCCAACGTTTGCTTAAAGGCTAAGACAATGTTTGCTTAAAGGCTAATTTGCTATAATCTATTTCATAAGTAGGTTTATCCTTTTGGTGCGTGTACATCCATATATACTCTGCTATTAATGGCTATCTGGATTAGTGGTTAATCTGGAGATATGAGGTCCACATTAGTATCAGCAGTCATTATATTGGTGTGTTGTTAATGTGAGTATTTTGTATACTGTAGTAACTGAAGGTTGTGCACAGCCAGTTTGCTACAGAACAGTGCTGTTCTAAACACTGTAGAAGAGAATCATCCAGCCACTTTTCTGTGCTTTGCTTTCTGGGAGTTAGTGTCTAGAAATCTGCCTAGATACAGTGTCAGCAAATGCAGACTCCATTTACAAACTGGCTTGACATAATTTAGATTCTAAAAGTGGATATTGCACTCTGTATTTCTTCAGCTTGTAATAAGAGGTGACTCTTCCTTGCTCTGTGTTATGAAAAACACTGTGATCCTGCTAGGAGTGCTAGAGCTAAAAAATAACTAAACTCTGAAGTCAGAATGTATCAAGGCAGATGACTCTGCTGGTGCTAACTGTAATTGTGGAGGACCAGAACATAACTTCTGTTAACTTCTTCAGGATCTGTGGCAAACAAAAGTTAAAATACTTCTTTTTTTGTTCGCAATTTATTTTGTGTAGTGCACTGAGCATAGATTGGGTGTTGGTAATGCTATCTGTACCAGAGAAGGCTTCCACTGTGGAACTGATAACTGCAGAGAGCACTGACATGCCCTTGCTTTATACCTAACTTCAAAGTTACTAACCAGTACCTTGATAGGCCCATTTCAGAAACAGCAGATTTGCCAAAATGAATGGTCTTTTACTGGTAAGCATTTTTTTTTAAACAGATAGTTAGTGTTGTTTTGTACCAGTTGAGGGTGTTGGAGGGGAGAATAGCTTATATATGCTCCCATTTATAGCTATAGGAAAACACTATTCATCCATTTATCTGTTCTCTGAACTCTACTTTTTATCTGTGAGGCATATAACTTCTGTTTTGAGTATGGCCGCTGAGAATATTATGGTTGATGGTTTAAACTGTGTGGAAAAATGCCTAGGAAAGAAAGTTTCATGTAGCAAAACTGGAAGCTACACAAAACAATAAGGTGTACAGTGTGGATATGTTGGTTCCTGTTCACATCCCTCTTCAGAGGTATCATAGCATTGTTGTCCAGATGTGGCATGCACCTCAAGAAACTGCTTGTTCTGCTCCCCTTGATGGGAAAACAGTTGGCATGTGAGCATTCCAGTCTTCCACATAATTGTGCCTAGCCATGTAATGCAGCTCTGTTCTTTGAAACAGTACTGCAGGAAGAATGTTGCGAGGTAGTAAAAGCACTTGCATATATTTCAAACAAGTTTTGAAGACTTAAGATTGAAAGCCAGTCTCATTTTTCTTGTTTCATAGCTCTTGAACTAAAAAAGAATGTTGTGGTTTAACCCCGGTGGGCAGCTCAGCCCCCCCCAGCCGCTCACTCCCCCGCAGTGGGACGGGAGAGAATCAGAAGGGCAAAAGTGTGTGGTTGAGATAAAGACAGTTTAATAGGGGAAGCAAAAGCTGTATGAGCAAGCAAAGCAAAACAAGGAATTCATTTACTCCTTCCCATTGGCAGGCAGGTGTTCAGCCATCTCCAGGAAAGCGGGGCTCCATCATGCGTAATGGTTACTTGGGAAGACAAACACCATCCCTCCGAATGTCCCCCCCCCCCTTCCTTCTTCTTCCCCCAGCTTTATATGCTGAGCGTGATGTCACATGGTATGGAATGTCCCTAAAAAAAAATTGGGTCAGCTGTCCTGGCTGTGCCCCCTCCCAGCTTCTTGTGCACCCCCAGCCTACTCACTGCTGGGGTGGTGTGAGGAGCAGAAAAGGCCTTGACTCTGTGTAAGCACTGCTCAGCAATAGCTAAAATACAGGTGTGTTATCATCACTGTTTTGGTCACAAATGCAAAACATAGCCCCATACCAGCTATTATGAAAAAAATTAACTCAATCCCAGCCAAAACCAGTACAGAGAATAATTCTTAACAAGCTGAAGCTGAAAATAGGAGAACTTGCAGATCCATTTGTTTTTGGGGTTTTTTTTTGCTTTTGTGTACACTTCCTTACAAACAATATTGTAACATATCTAGCTCTTAAAAGCATCTTTTTGTGATGCTCGTAAAAGCATTTTATGTAGTGACTATATCTGAACAGCGTTTGTGTCTACAAAGAGCCTTTATAGCAGTGTATACTCTCCGTGTGCTGCAAATCCAGACTCCTGTGAGAGCTGATGATCTGCATTCTTAGAACCATGAAAGCGCTGATTATGCTCTGGCTATGTGCACCAAGCTGAGGAGCAGTGAAACATGAGTATTTGGGATGGGTACTTCATTTTGCTGGTTCTCATAACTGCCTGCTACTCATAGTAGTTGGTGTCTGTCTGTTCGTTTGGAACAGCACTTTCACTCTAATGATACATCAAAATCTATGGAGTGTTCGATAAATATCAGTATTGAAGAAGGAAAACTTAATGTCTGTATAGGATCAGTGGGATGACTTCTGAATTCTAGAAGGATGCAGAGGGTGTAAGCCTACCAGACCACCACAGGGCAGCATAATTTAGTAGTTATGAAAAGACACTCAGGAAAACCAGACAACTCAAGTAGCCTGGTCTTTCTCTTTGGGAAAATGCGTGGGATACAGTTTCTGCGAGCATGTCAGATGCAGACTTCTGTCAGACACCAGATATGTGGACTGAAAATGTCAAGAGTTTTTAGGCACCATCTGGAACCAACCTCAGGCTCCAGTTGCTGTTCTGCTAGTCTTTGCATTTGGATTATGAGAGGCAGCCCAACTTTTTTCCAGATCTGGCGTTGTTTTCTAAAATTGTGCTTTCCAGGTCATGCTTGAAGCACAGCGTAAATCGAATAAAGCAGTTACTTGAATTTAATAAAGAACTGTAGTATGTATTATTTTTTTACAGTGAATAGTAGAAGTTCACTAAAAGTTTGGCTCATATTCTTAGATGGGTATGTTTGCATGAAGTACAAGACAAATATTTGAATTACAAAAGCAGCATGCATATGCAGTTTTGTCCAGATAGTGGTGTCCCACACTCTAAATAGTAACTGCAGCAACCTTTTCTTGTCTTACAAACACCGGTCAAAAGTTCCATCATAAAATAGATGAGCCAATTTCAGGTCCTACGTATTCTGTTTAAATACAAGTTGGCATTTCTAGGCACCTTCTTAGCTACATAAATATACCTCTGTCACTACCCTGGGCACTACTGGTAATGTTGTGCCTTCTATCATTCTACTCAAAGCTAGCAAGTCCCTCCCCCATTTCTTTTCCTGAAGTTAGTAGCTTCTGTACACTTAATGTAAACATCTGACAAAGTGATAAGGGCAATGTTACGTGAAGAAACTAACGTCCACATCTTGCCTTCCTTTCAGTGCACCAAAGAAGTGCTCTGTTAGTATTCAACAGTAATGTTGGATATAATCAAGTAATTTCTTGAACTTCTCTTTGTTCTCAGATATGTTGTTTCAAGAGCTGGTAAAAATAATGTTACAAGATCATAGGTGTTCATGGGTTAACTGTGATATTTGTCAGGAAAGCAGGGTGTTTGGAGGTTTTAATGAGGATTGGTGTATATATCTGTGTTCTACCAATTTTGGTGAACTGATCGTAATAAAATCCCTGTGACAATAGCAGAAGAGGTCATCATAGCATTGAGGCTGGAGGAAGAGCACATGCATTTCTTTACTTGTCCCTTCCAAATTAGAAATTGTCAGCAAGTAATTACACCCTCTACCTTGGATTGGCATGTATTGATACTATATATGAACAGCCTTGTTAGTGTCAATTAGGATTTAAACTGATTCTATACTGTGCACAAATAAGGGTTTAGGTTGGGCAGTAAACAACTTAAATTGATCTGCCCCTGATTTTAAAGAAGAAAAGAAAAAAAAACCACCCAAACCTACACACAGAAGTGACACTCATTCTGGAAATTCATAGTGAATTCAACACTAAGCTCCATTAAAAACACCTCTCTATTCTCAGATTGTCCATCTGTAATTGGACATTCCTGATTTCCAGAAGTATATAGTTGTGATTCAGCAACGGTAGTCAGCCTATTGCAGTTGATCGAATATAACTTTCTAGATGTTGTATATTGAGGAGAACCTCAGATTATGTGTACTCAGTCCTTGAGAATGGCAAACACCCCGTTTGAGGAATGTCTGATAGCATACTACTAAAACATGGTTTTTTTCTTTTACACATAACAGCTCTGCTGAGAGGAAGTTGCTAGGTGCTTTCTGCATTAGGTAAATCACTTTTTAAGGGCCATCTCTTAAGAGCGCAGGAGCAGGCAATTCCAAAGTGTCAGAAGTCAAGCAAGCGGGGCAGAAGGCCAGCTTGGCTAAGCAGGGATCTTCTTCTAGAACTTAGGTGGAAAAGGAAAGTGTACAGATGTTGGAAGCAAGGATAGGTGACATGGAAGGACTACAGAGATGCTGTTCACCGATGTAGGGAGAAAATTTGTGTGGCCAAAGCTCGATTAGAGTTCAAGTTGGCCAGCACTGTGAAGGACAACAAAAAAGGCTTTTTAAAATATGTTAACAGCAAAAGCAGGATCAGAAATAACATTGGTCTGTTGCTTTATGTGGTCGGTCACCTCACAAATAAGGACGTACACAAAGCGTAGACGTTTAATCCTGGGGTAATCCTGGTTATACTTACAAGTTGGGGGATGAGAGGCTGGAGAACAGCCCTGCCGAAAGATCTGGGGGTTTGGGTTGGTGGCAAGTTGAGTATGAGTCAACAGTGTGCCCTGGCAGCCAAAAGTTCCAACCACGTCCTGGGGTGCATCAAGCACAGCATCACTAGCTGGTCGAGGGAGGTGATTGTCCCAGTCTACACTGCACGGGTGCGGCCCCACCTCGAGTACTGTGCAGTTTTGGGCACATCAAACTATTAGAGTGTGTCCAGAGGGGGGCGACCAAGATGGTAAAAGGTCTCAAGGGCAAGACTTAGGAGGAGCGGCTGAGGTCGCTTGGCTTGTTCAGCTTGGAGAAGAGACGGCTGAGGGGTGACCTCATTGCAGCCTACAACTTCCTCAAGGGGGGCAGTGGAGGGGGAGGTGCTGATCTCCTCTCTCTGGTGACCAGCGATAGGACATGAGGACATGGAATGAAGCTGTGTCAGGGGCAGTTCAGGCTGGGCATTAGGAAAAGGTTCTTCACAGAGAGGGTGGTCGGTCACTGGGACAGGCTCCCCAGGGAAGTGGTCATGGCACCAAGCCTGTCAGAGTTCAAGGAGCACCTGGATGACGCTCTTAGTCATATGGTTTAGTTTTAGGTAGTCCTGCAAGGAGCAGGGAGTTGGACTCGATGACTCTTGTGGGTCCCTTCCAACTTGAGATATTCTATGATTCTAATTTTCTCATTTGGGAGGAGGATGAGAGAAGACAGTGGGCCAACCAGTTGGAGGGCAGCTTTGCAGAAAAGGAGCTGGAGGTCTTGGTTTACCTGGCGTGCTGTTGCGGCAAAGGAGGCTAACAGTATCCTGGGCTACATTAGAATCATAGAATCATTGAGGTTGGAAAAGACCTCTAAGATCATCGAGTCCAACCATTGACCCAAAACCACCATGCTCACTAAACCATGTCCCTAAGTGCCTCATCTACACGTCTTTTAAATATGTCCAGGGATGGCGACTCAACCACTTCCCTGGGCAGCCTGTTCCAATGTTTCACCACTCTTTCAGGAAAAAAATTTTTCCTCACGTCCAATCTAAACCTCCCCTGGCGCAACTTGAGGCCATGTCCTCTCGTCCTATCGCTAGTTACTTGGGAGAAGAGACCAACACCCAC
>NW_008794581.1:1787500-1808310 GCF_000699145.1 Aptenodytes forsteri
CTGTTAAAGACTGAGGCAAAGAAGGTATTGAGTACCTCAGCCTCTTCCTCATCCTCGGTGACAATGTTCCCCCCCGCATCCAATAAAGGATGGAGATTCTCCTTGGCTCTCTTCTACATTAGGTGGAGTGTTGCCAGCAAGTCCAGGGTGGTGATCCTTCCCCTGTCCTCAGCACTGGTGAGGCCACACCTGGAGTACTATGTCCAGTTTTAGGCTCCCCAGTACAAGAGTGATGTGGAACTACTGGAGCAAAAGGCCAGTAAGATAATGGAGGGACTGGAGCATCTCTTATATGAGGAAAGGCTGAGAGATATTTTACAAATATCTGAAGGGAGGGTGTAAAGACAACAGAGCCAGGCTTTTTTCAGTGTGTCTGGTGACAAAACCAGAGGCAATGTGCACAAGCTGAAACACAGGAAGTTCTGTCTGCACATAAGGAAACAATTTTGACTGTGAGGATAACCAAGCTCTGGCACAGGTTGCCCAGAGAGGTGGTGGAATCTCCCTCCTTGGAGATCTTCAAAAGCTGCCTGGGCGTTGTCCTGGGCAACCAGCTCTAGGTGACCCTGCTTGAGCAGGGGGACTGGGCAAGGTGATGTCCAGAGGTCCCTTCCAACCTCAACCATTCTGTGATTCTGTAATGGCTAAAAAGTAATAATCCAGTGCTCAAAGATGATGCTTCATCTCTTGAGGCACCTTGGCCTTGCAACAGAGAAAATGTCTTTAAATTTATGACAGTGATGTTGAAAAAAGTCAAGGGATGATACTTTCTTGGAGAAGCAGTTACTAGGGTTCTCATATGCTACATGGCCTATGCAGGTGGCATTTAGCAGCAGTCATTGGGAATGTGATTCTGGTTTTGTTTCTCATGTTAACCTTTACAAAATGAGGATGATACAGGAGTAGATGTGGACTTCTGCTTTGCTCTAGGGAGAGTGAGGTATCTTGTTTTTTGTTATATCAAATAGTGCTGTATGTGGGTCTTCCTTTCTGAATATTGTTTTAACCCTTACTCAGGTTTTTACTGGACTGAGATCTGCAATAGGTGTTGCATCTTGTGATTCAGGGAATATGAGGTTTGTCAGTGTGAATTCTTCACACCTTCTGTTCATACAGTAGAAATGTTCACTGTATGTAGTTATGCAAAATACTAATTTTTATGATACACATTAGAGTTTGTGTGTTCCGTGTAGTGTTTAGTTGTTAGCTATTGTGGATTATTTTACAAGTGTTTTTACTGAGTTTTTGTAAATTTTTAATAATCTTGGCATCTTTTAAGTAGGGCAAATCTGCATAAATATTAAATAGTTCCATGATGGAAGGAAGGAAGAGGATAGAAAGGTAGTGTGAGCTTACATAGAAAAAGTGGTAGATATATCTCACTCTAGTTAATATCACTGTAGTTAATGTGCTCTTAATATTTGTCAGAATCTCAGCTGTGGTTTGTGGAACTTCTTCTGATGGTATTTGCTTGAGGTTTTACTTCCTCTCCTTCATTTAACTCTTCCTCAAACATAGGAGATTCTGGTGTCTGGGGCTTGAAAAAGAATTTTGCTTTGTTGGAACTCTTGGAACGGTTGCAGAATGGACCTGCTGGGCAGTGTGGGACGGCAGAAGAAGCCATTGGTCTATCTGGAGAGGTACTGAGTTTTAAAAAAAGGAAAAAGTTTGTTACGTTTGCTGAAAGTTATCTCTAGATAGAAAAAAAAATGAAAATCGGTTCTTTGCCAAATGTAATTTCGCTAACAATGCTGCTGTTTTCTTTCAGTACCTTGTATTAAGGCTTCAATTAATTGCTTCATAATTAAATGCTAATCTGTACTGACTAAAGCAGAAAATAAAAAGGTATTGCCAAGCATGCATACTCTTTTCCCCTTTTTTAGGCTTTTAAGATTTCTAGAAAAGGTTACTCATTTGGATATTTTAATTATAGTGATTTAAGGACAGTTTTCTAAAACTTCTTAGAAACTCTTCCTAAAGACTTCAACTCTTCTTCTCGAGTAGTTGCCTTTTATAGTCATTTGATATCACTATATCATGTGATAGTACTTCATTATCAAAACTAGCTGCTTTAATCATTTCAGTATTAACAACTGGTATGCAAAAAGTATAATGCAGTGCCATTCTAGGAATAGATAACTGTCCTAAGTGCCTATTTGTCCACTGGTGTTTTGTCTGTAACTTTGTAATTCTTTGTTCTGTAATGACTGCTTTGGAGGAAATGAGCGGAGCCTGAATTATTTTATCCTCCAGACTTCCACTGAAGTTTGGATTTATAAAATCACTCAACACCTTTAGAATAATTTATGGCAGTTGACGGTAAAGGAGACTGATTTTTATTTTTTTTTAAAGATTTATTGACAACTTAAAATCAAGTTTTCAATGTAGTCCAAATATTTCTTAGTGTGTAACTTTTAAGAAAGTCTGTTTTCAGGCTTATATTGGTGGCAGGTCTTCTGATTATCCTCAGTTGCTGGGATTAAATGTTAACAACTTCAGTTTTGTCTTTTTCTTTTTGTTTGTTAGAGTATCATTCGTTGTGATGAAGATGAAGCCCACGTTGCATCTGTATATTGCACTGTTTGTGCCACTCACCTGTGCGCAGACTGTTCCCAGCTTACTCATTCTACAAAGACACTAGCAAAACACAGGCGTGTGCCTCTTGCTGATAAGCCTCATGAGAAGACCATGTGCTCCCAACACCAAGTGCATGCTATTGAGTTTGTTTGTTTAGAAGAGGGCTGTCAGGCGAGTCCTCTTATGTGTTGTGTCTGCAAAGAATATGGGAAGCATCAAGGTCATAAGGTACTGCTAATAATCTCTTTCTAGTCATGCCATGGGGTGGTCTGCATAATTATTTATCCAATTAAAGTACAAAATACCATCAACAAAGGAGGATAGATTCTTGATAGGTCTTTATAGAAGTAACTTAATACTGTTCTTTCGTTTTCCCTTCATTTCAGATAACACCGCCATGGTAATTACAAGAAAAAAAACATTATTTCTAAGACCGCAATAAGTTATTTATATATTAAGATGACAGTCCCTTTATCTGATGCTTTTCTGAACTTCTCACAGCACTGAGTCACCAGTTCTGAAAGTTGTTTTCATCATGCAAGCACTAGGTTCACCAACCTGGTACAATCTAACCACCCTTCTTTTTTTATAATTGATTATGGTAAACAGGCAAATTAGTATGTTTACTTGTGTAATTGCTAGATGCCTATTTTAGCCTCAGCATAATCTGTAATCCTGATTGCATTTTAAATTGCAGGATGGTTTTAAATTCTTACTTGCCTTTCCTACATATACACACTTATACATACACACACACGTATATATATTAAATATGTAGTAAAATGGAAAAGATTATTAAGGAAGATATTTATGATTCATCTTTGATATGTTGCTTTTAATTAATAGCATTCTGTCTTGGAACCAGAAGCAAACCAGATTCGTGCATCCATTTTGGACATGGCCCACTGTATAAGAACTTTCACAGAAGAAATCTCAGATTATTCCAGAAAATTAGTTGGAATTGTTCAGCATATAGAAGGAGGAGAACAAGTAGTTGAAGATGGAGTTGGAATGGCCCATACTGAACACGTATGCTTCCCCCCCTCCCCCATATGCACGGAATATTTGCTTTTTGTAATAACCAAGATAAGGAATTTCTTTGAAAATTACACATAGGTTTTATAAGACAAGACCTTAAGTTCTTATCTCTACCAAGTCGGTATTGAGGCTTAAGCCAGCAGATAGAGGGGGACTTGTAGTCCATGACAATGTTTTTCGGCTACATGAAAATAGGGAGGCAGTAGGGAAAGCTGTATAATTGCTAGTACAGCTGTATAATTGCTAGTACAGTATTGAAGTACTGTGACAGGCTGCATCTGTTCTCAGGTGCTGTGATACTGTTGAGGCTTTTTTCCCTGGTCATTTTTAGTAAGGTGTGTATACATACAAATAAGCTACTTAATTATTGGAGTAACTTCTTGGAGGATCTTGGTCTTAGGGCTGATAAGACTTTCTGTATAACTGGGACTTGAACTGTGATGTAGCCAAGCAGATGTGAACATAAGTTAGAAACTGGAATAAAATGAAAAATGTACTTCTGGAATCAACTGGTGTCCTTAATCCTCTGGATCTCCTGACTGCAACACTGTAGGTACCAGGGACTGCAGAGAACGCTCGCTCATGTGTCCGAGCCTATTTTTCTGATCTTCATGAAACCCTTTGTCGTCAGGAGGAAATGGCTCTTAGTGTTGTTGATGCTCACGTGAGAGAGAAGTTGATTTGGCTTAGGCAACAGCAAGAAGACATGACCATCCTCTTGTCACAGGTTTCAACAGCTTGCCTTCATTGTGAAAAGACTTTACAACAGGTAGGTTGGCAAGTGAGCTGTAACATATGGCAAGATACGTGGAACTGCAAATTCAGTTTAGGCTACAAATGAAAAGGTTAGATGGTACTCTGCATTTTTATTTCCTTTACAATGTTAAAACAATAATGATACAATACGAGATTGAGGTATTCATTACAAGGGGGTGTTAGACAAGGATAATCAGTACAGAAGCACCAAGTCCTCCAGTTGCTGGAAATCCTGTGGCATGATTCTCTTGTCTGGAGTAATTTCTGGTTATTTGTGAGGTTAGTGGGAAGGAGGGATGAAACTGAAGCAAAAAACCTACAAGCTTTATGGGAAGCATTTAACAGTTGCAATTACCTGTATAGGTGTTCGAAGATAGTTGTCATACAAGGCTGGTAGGAAAAAGTGTTTTAGTCCTAAAAACCTTTCATTAGCACTTGTAATACGGGTAATTCAACATATTAATTGTGTGAAGAAGTGGCTATATGGGAGTATTTCATTGGTCCATTACTCACTTAATTTAGTGATAGCAAGAAGTGAATAGTATATGTAGCAAACAGTAAACTGAGTGTGAGAAATTACTTCATTATTGTGTTATTTGTACTTTTTTAATTTGTTTAGAGCTAGTGTCTGGTTGCTTAGTTAGGTGTACTTTTAACTCTGCAAATCTTCCCGTCATTAATAGGTGGATATTAATCTTTTTGTGTTATGTGTTGCTGCGTGCTGCAAAGCAGCTGCTCTATTCTGGCTGCTGGAATGATACATGAATGATATAAATATTATTTATGTATTACATTACTGTCTCTTATAATTTATATTCTTATTCCTACAGGACTAAGAGAGGTCAAAGAAAAAGTTTTTTAAAACAGCAAAACTATTTAGTATCTATTAGTATTAGGAAGAATGACAAGGCCTTCACATTTGTATTGCAATTTTAAATAAATCTATCTGGTAAATATGAATTTTTTTAATTAGAGTAGTTCTATTTAAAATGCTTTATTTCTAGCCATCATATCTACGTTATGTTTGGTTATTTTAAGTAAGTTACTAAAGGAAAGGTATGCTTTTGTTTTCTTCATCTGTTTAGGATGACTGCAGAGTAGTGTTGGCCAAACAGGAAATTACAAGATTGCTAGAGACATTACAGAAACAGCAGCAGCAGTTTACAGAACTTGCAGATCACATACAGCTGGATGCTAGCATACCTGTCACTTTTACAAAGGTATTCTTCATCTCGTGAAAGTACAGCTATCCACTTTATGAAGTCCCAAATGTAATTTAAAAGAAAGCAGGAATAATATATGCTCATTATGATGCTGTATTTGTTGCAGCAAATTTAGGCAGTTCAGTATCAGTTAGAGCCACAGTGTCTTATCATACGATGAGTGCCATCTGGTATCTGAGCAACAAAACCACTGTGCTGTTATAATTAGTGTGAGAAACGTTCGTTTGACACTGACTACATCAGTAGCTTTGTTTGAACATTAGCTGCTTTCTTTTAAATATGTAAGATAGTATTTGTGAATTCTAGAAACACCTTTCTTTGGAAACATCCCTGATTTGTTGTACATTCAACTCAGACCAGGAATCTACCCTTTGTTTTTCCATGTATTTTTGGCTTTTTCATGAGGACAGCATAACTTCCGCAGAATGTTTATTATTTTATTTCCTGAAAATTGCACACCTATTTTTAAATGCAATAATGCTATTATAACTTTCAGTTTATAATATTAAAAATGATGTATTTCTTTCAGTTCATTAGATGATAATTTGTCTTACAGTTGGTTTGTATTCACTGATAGTTTAGACACAGTTCATCTAAGTAGGTTTTTTTATTGCTTTAATATCATTTCAATACCACGTATTCTTTGAAAGGGATGAAATTATTTGGAGTTTGATAATGGTGATACTTTTCACGTAGGAGAATAAATAAGTTTGAAACTCTAAAGAACAGGAATTACTTTGATTTATGGGTTTTTTTCGTTCTGAATGGGTGAAAGAGGAATAGGATCTATTGTTGCTGAGATGAAACTGAGGATTTAACTGTTGCTGTTGAAGCTTTTACTATAAGGAAATGAATGCTTCCATGGGGATTCTGTCCCAGTCCTTGTTGATGTCAGAAATTCAAGTTCTTCCAAATAATTTGTTTTGTAACTTCAGTATATTTGAATTTCCATGTAGTAACTGCTTTGTCAGATCAATAAATGCAACATTTTCACTTCTGCCCCTCCCTTCCCCATTCAGCAGAGACCAGAGTTGGTAGGGTCAGGGAGAGCTCTTCTGCCAACCCCCATTGTTCCATGAATGAAGCAGCATTCACATCTCACAGATGATGAATTGCATTCTGTGTATTCAGAGTTGATTGATGCTGCCATCTCACAGGGCTGAGTCAGAGGCATTTTGGATGTCTGGTTTTGCCAGGAGCTGTTAATCTGACGAAGAAAATTTTGATTGCCAATTTCTGAGCATTTGGAAGGCAAATGGTTGCAGCCAGCTAAGCTGTAATAGGAGATCTGAAATAGGTCTCAGCTTGGGGGACCCAGAAGTCTTCCAGTGTCTCTCTGCACCTCAGCTTTCTTTAGAAAGAAATGGGGCTTCTATTGATTTTCTCCGGGGACAAATTGGTATTTTTATGAAATCTTCTAAAGCTTAGATTCTGAATTTCAAAGGTGCCAAACCAAATGTCATTTTTCACAAAAACAGCAGCAGCCATGAAAAAGTAAGGTGAAAATAATTACTTCAGTCTCCTACTTTTTATGTTTTCTCACTTCTGATAAAGTTTAAAGCTCTCTTTCTACACAATGTTTTTTTAGAATACTGTTGTGCTGATGGCCACTGTTGTGACTTATAGTGTGTACCTGAAAGGTCTGTGCCTGGCAACAGATTTCAAACAGAAATAAAATCTTCAGATCAAAAACTATAAACTGTTATTATATCTCTGAAAAGGTCTTTCTCAGGAACTCTCATGCGCTGAAGGCTGCAGCCATTATAAAATTAAAAAAACTTTTCAAACAGTACCAGATCAGAGGGACGTTCCATATCCAGTGAAGGTTGTGGAGATTTAAGGAGGGGAGGGAGAAGTCCTTTTCACTATTGAAAGTGAGTAGGTTTTATCCACATTTTTTGTTTCACTGATGACATGAAAGACATGGATAGTGCTGTTTCCTCCTAAACCATCAAGAGAAACACCATATATAAGCGCTGAAGGGAGGATTTGGAGAATTCCAGGACAAGATGCTGAAAATCTTTCAAGAAATATGTTAGTATATAATAATTTTTTCCCAAATGTTATTAATATATTGTTTCCAATGGATCCTTGTTTACCTATGTATTTATGAGGACTTTGACCAAATAAGGTTGAGATGTCTTCATGTACTTAGCTTGTTGGCAAGGAAATGGCTCCTCATCCAGGAGTATGATCCTTATTTGAAGAGAGAGATTGCTGTTTTGTCCTTGTCAAATGAGAGCAGTGGCTGTGGAGTGTTATATACAGGCATAGCAATTGGTCACCCTAAATATTTGTGCGTGTGTACTGGGGAGAGGGAAAATGATTAAGAGACAGTACCTGAGACAGTAAAGAACACTTACCCGTCAGTGTTGAAGCAAGTATGGGAAACTGCTAACCCTTACCAACACCAAGAGTACCCAAGAAGACAGTAATCTGTCAGAGGGAAAGCACTTAACGCTATCTTTGAGTAAACCTATATACAGCTTTTGTCACGTCAATAAATTTCTTAACAAAGGACAAGGACAAAAAACGAGATCACAGTTGTGGTGTGGGTTTTTCTTCTGGACTTTCTGTACTGAGATTTAAGAAAACACCAAGTTTTACTTGAACAGAAGTCACAGGTTACCTGTTTTTAAGTATGCCATTGTCTTGGTTTAGCCTCAGCCGGCAACTGAGCACCATACAGCTGCTCGCTCACTCTCCCCCCCACCCGGTGGGATGGGGGAGAGAATCAGAAGAGTAAAAGTGAGAAAACTCATGAGTTGAGATAAAGACAGTTTAATAATTGAAATAAAATAATAATAGTAATAATAATAAAAGAATTCACCACCTGCCGACCGATGCCCAGCCAGTCCCCAAGCAGCGGCACCCCCGCCAGCTTCCCCCAGTTGATGTACTGAGCATGACGTCACATGGTATGGAATGTCCCTGTGGCCAATTGGGGTCAGCTGTCCTGGCTGTGCCCCCTCCCAGCTTCTTGTGCACCTCCAGCCTTCTCAGTCAGTAGAGCATGGGAAGCCGAAAAGTCCTTGACTAGTGTAAGCACTACTTAGCAACAACTGAAACATCAGTGTGTTATCAATGTTATTCTCATCCCAAATCCAAAACACAGCACTGTACCAGCTACTAGGAAGAAAATTAACTCTATGCCAGCTGAAACCAGGACAGCTATCAAGTTATGCACCTGCCAGAAACACAGACACAAAGGGGTTTTACTGGCCAGATTTTTTTAAATAACATTTTGATTACAGGTGCTGATATAGTTGATGCAGAGATATTTTTTTCATCTGTCAGTTTCTAGCTGTGATCATCAATAGTCAATTATTTCTGAACTCATATTACAGGTGCTATACATTGTTTTCTGAGTAGGAACTTTTCTTGCAAGGTTCTTCCTGAAGTGACAGAACTACTCATATAAAAAGTGGAAATTTGGTGTCCATGACAGATTGCATTTTGAGTCCTTCTGAGGGAGTACAAACATACTGAGAACAACCTGTTTTCACTCTAAACCTTACAGAAAGCAAACTGCAACAGTATGGCTAAATTTGACAGAATCATTCATCTCCTCCACTTCCCTGATACTTTAAATTGCACAGGCAAACATTGCCTCTGCCCTCCAGCCATGGGAGCTGTAGAGGTGACTGGTGCTTCTGGTGGAGCCCTGAGGGGATGGCCAGGCTGGCTCACTGTCAGCAAGCTCTGGCCATAGCCAGGGTGCTGCCTCCAGCAAGAAATCTGTGAACTTAGCAACTCTGTCCAGAGCTGCCTCTTTTCTTTCCTCCTTCCTTTCAGGTACAGAGACTGGGAAGATTCATCCCCGGAAATTTTAGAGGCTTGAGTGTGAGAAGGGTGCTGGAGGCATGGCATTTTTTAGGCACTTCAGTGCCCTTTGCATACTTCTTTGTGTTCTTTCTCTTTGCCTGCACCTTTCCTGCTGCTGCCCACAGGTTTTTCGTCTCCAGAAGGAGATAACCCTTTCTGATAACATGCTGTGTTGCAATATTGTCACTGAATTTGGCAACTTCAGCTCTGAATCAAAAAATCTAGAACCTAGAGGAAATTTATTAAAAAGCAAGTAAGTCTCAATGTTTTATTTTCCAATTCTCAAATATTCAGTTAGTCTTTTGGTTTTGGAGCATCTGCCTTGTGCAATATCAAAGCTCTAGCGCTGAAACTGCTCAGCTTGTACAAGGTTATTTCACAGATTCAAATAAAGTCATTTTTTCGCAACAAATAACCTGTGGAGTTCTATGCCAAGGATCTTCTGGGGCCTAAATCTGTGTCATTTCAAGAAGCAAACAGACAGATTCATAGATGAATAATACATCAAGATCTGTTAGTTGCAGAAACCACACAGTTGGCTCAGTAAGTCCATGAGCTGCAAGCTGTTAAACACAGGGAGGGTATTTAGGGGAGGTATCACTATGTGCTTTCTATGTGTTCCTTACTTTCACAAGTATCCATCTTTACCTAGTTTCAGACAATGTGCTAGATTAGATGGGCCTTTGATCTGATTCTTACACTTAAAATCGTGATGTTGCTGACTTTTGCATTGTGGTATTTGCATGATGGTTTTTTGGGTTTTTTTTTGTTTTTTTTTTTTAGAACGCAGTTTCCCAAGGTGGTTTTACTGTCTTTGGAGATTGCAATAGCATAAGGTCATTGAATTAATCTGTATTGATTATTCTGGCAGTACGCTACTTCATCTGTGACAGAGGGAAGAATGGAGTTGCATGTCATGATGACATATATCCAGCTATATAACAGATCCTCTGTGTGTGTGTGTGTATCTCTCTCTCAAGGCACATGGTGTAGATGTTTATACATCCAGTTACACTGGTACATGTTGCTCTTGTACCAGGAGAGGTTGTAGCATTTTTCCACTCAATAAATAGCATTTCTAATGCACAAAGAAATAAAAAGCTGGGTGGGGTAGACACATGTTTTTGTGTATTGCTTGCCCAGCACAGTGCTGTCTGGATTTTGCAAGAAAACAAGTGTATTGCCACATACTTCTGATGATTGAAACTCTGGTATTTCATCAAGGTGGCATTTCTAAGTACTTGAAAATATGTTTCAGGGATACATAGTAATCTTAGCCTATGCTGTTTATTTTACAATGTACAGTTTGCTGCTTTATATTAGTAATACCAGTTGATTGCATTGTTAGCGTCAACTTGTTCAATATTCATAGTAGCTTGGTCTAAACTACAAATAGGAAGTTGATTCTCTTTTCTTGCCTCCAAGCAAGACTTGGCTTTTTTTTGTTTGTTTTTCTTCACTATTTCAGATAACTGCTTAATGCTAATAAAGTTACTGTTGTAGTGTGGTAAAGAATTGGAAGTGGCTTGAGGTGAACGGGCGTAGCTATGGAGCCTCCAGCAAGGAAATAGTTCTGTAGGTGGGGGCATTAATAATACGATAAAACTTAGTGGAAAAGCTACAAAACCAGCAGAGTTTTCTCTGGTCAGAGAATTCTAACTTATTGCTATGAACAACTCCTCATGTGGTTTTAGCCAAGAATGGTGAAAGAATTTGAACTTTTATCAAGTACAGACATACTAGCATGAGATTGGCTGTCTTTCTAAAAGGTGTGTGATAACACAGGCAGAAGTTACAGGTTCACTACAGAAACTATTGGATATTTTAGTTTATATTATTGCTGGAGGTGATTGGTGATTGCGCCTTGTATTTTTGGAGTCCATCCATTTAATCAGTTTACAAATAGTGACAAGATAAGTATCTTAAATATAAGGGTTTTCTAATTTGAATTTCCTAAACTTGCTCTTGTTTTTTATATGCTGTTTCTTCCAGGACAACAGGGTACATATTGGACCAAAAATGGAAATTCGGGTTGTCACTCTAGGATTAGATGGAGCTGGCAAAACAACTATTTTGTTTAAGTTAAAGCAAGATGAATTCATGCAGCCAATTCCAACAATAGGTTAGTAGCAACAACTTAAATGTAATGATTTTTCTGAGTGTTTGACTTATCTGTAGAATTTGATTATTTTATATTCATACAGAACAAGACTATAAAACTTCAATATTTTTATTCTAGGTTTTAATGTTGAAACAGTAGAATACAAGAATTTGAAGTTTACTATTTGGGATGTAGGAGGGAAGCACAAATTGAGGCCCTTGTGGAAACATTATTATCTCAATACACAAGGTGAGACTAATACAACTTTTAAACTGTATTTTGTCATCTAGCTTGTATTTCAGAGCCAAAAAGATTATTAATAGAAATAATTTATAACTGTAGAAAATTGTTCATCTAATGCAAAGTACAGCTGCTAGATTCATGAACTAAGAAATTTTAAGCCAGTTGGTCATAGCGTCTGCTGCATGATAAAGGTGCATTCTCCATAAATCCATCAGACAGTTCATGGAGCCAAACAAAATTAGAATCTCTGTTAAACTGGTTCTAGCTGACAACAGACAAGGTGCAGCGTTCCAAAGTTTGCATAGTGAGAAGTAGTACTTGCCAGGTATGAAATTTAAATAGCACTTGAAATGAAAATACTCAGCCTTTAGGAGCCTTTAGTTGGCAACTTAAAAAATTCTGCTAAGTTCTGTAACTTCTGACTTGGTATTGCAGTGTAATATCTGGTCATAGACCGGATCACTGATTCTGAAAAAATTGATCTAAACGGCACCAACTTAGAAATTAATGCTGTCCTTCTGTAAATCCTCCATAGTTGTTTTCCAATTTAGAAAGGGGTTCCTCTTAATTAATTCAGGTAATTCATTCAGAATTATCTGAAATACTTAGGAATGACAAACATTAGTTTACGTACTCCACTTTGTGTATTATTTCAGCCTTCATTGCTCACTTTTAACACTTTAAATTGTTCATCTTTTCAAACTTTTAAAAATTTTATTTTGGGATTTCTGTTGTCCTCTTAAAACTTACCGTGTAAACACCAGTAGCATAGAATCATGTCTGCCTTGAAGAATTGTATGTTGGAGGGAAAGTCTAAGCAGTTAACCTGGTGCATACCTGCAGTAAGTTTGTTTAGTTTTGGTGTTGGGGGCTTTTTCATTGCAAAAACCATGCGTTTAAATTCTGTCCTCTAGCTCTGCCTCCCTGACTCTCCAATCTTTCTGGCATCTTGGTTACTCTGTAGTCGATAGTAAAATCTACTGCTGCTGTGTCGGGTCCATGGCAATCTTCTGGGGATTGTGTAGTCTGTAGCTGAAGGAAGCTGTGCCGATTTGGCTGAACCTGTAGATTTTACAGCCAGTTAAGGGAAACTGGAACAGTCGTGTGGGAGTTGACTGAGTGTAAGTGGATCAAGAAATGGTTTAAACTGAGATACTCAATCCACACACAGTAAATCTGGTTTTAGACCTAAGTAGTTAAAATATCACAGCCTTTATGTTAGACTAGGCAAAAAACATCAGTCTTTTTTTCCCTGTTTTAGGATGAATTCTAGATTTTTGTCAAAAGTATAGAGGTATGTAAGGCATTTCTCAGTCCTCCTGGATTTAAAATTGAAGTTGCACACTGCTGAGAAACTTCACATAGAAGACTGCTAGAAAAAAAGAATTGTGTAAGTTGAAAGCTAATTTTACAGAGTTTATATTTGAATATGTGTAAAACATTTCTCTCTTTCTTTCATAGCGGTGGTGTTTGTTGTTGATAGCAGTCACAGAGACCGGGTCAGTGAAGCACACAGTGAACTTGCAAAATTATTAACAGAGAAGGAATTGAGGGATGCCTTGCTCTTGATCTTTGCTAATAAACAGGTACTTGTGATTTTTTTTTCACTCTGTTACTCTTTTTCTCAGTTTGTGTATCACATTCCAACTTTCTGAACCCTCTGCTGTGGGTAGGGAATGGTGATGTGGAAAGCATAAAATGTAGATGTTTTCCGTATGTTTAATGCTGGTAAAATAAGCGATGCTAGAGTGCTTAGTAGATTAAACAACCAGGTTTTGGTTTATGGAAACAAGTAGTAAATGTGTAACTTTTATTTGGCTTTTGTGTTTGGAAAGCTATTATGTGATCCATAGCTTCAGTCTAAGCCATCAGTTAAAAATAAAATGCTTCAAACATAATGCAGAAGAATAATTGAGTCTTTGTATCTGATTCTGTTGCAGGATGTAGCAGGTGCGCTTTCAGTGGAAGAAATCACAGAACTGCTGAGTCTCCACAAACTCTGCTGTGGCCGTAGCTGGTATATTCAGGGTTGTGATGCCCGAAGTGGTACAGGACTTTATGAAGGACTGGACTGGCTTTCGAGGCAGTTAGTGGCTGCTGGTGTCCTGGATGTGGCTTAATTTTACAGCAGCTGCAATTTAAGGTTGTAGTTTACTGTTTTGTTTTGTTTGCACAGTTTAGGATGTTGTAGCCAGGTCTGCTGTCTGAAGAGGGGACTTTATTTAACTTGGTGGTTACAGAAAAATACAAGCTTTTATCCTAGATTGGATAATTGGTTCAGTAAACTTGTGCCGTTACAGTGTTTTTGAAATTTGATATATTTACAAGTAATGGAATGGGCTTGTTACAAGGGTGCCTTGAAATTATTTTTGGTGAAATTAGGTTGTTACAATTTCAAATTCTTCCCTGATAAAATAGGCATTGGAGTTCATCTAATAATTATAACAAGGTTACAGTAGTTAAATGATATCAGAAGAATTTTGAGTGGTTTAGAAATACTTTCCCAGGAAACGATTCCAAAATCCATCTCAAGTTATTAGAATAGCCAGCTGTCTATTAGTCGGAAATAAATGGTGCTACTCTTTAATATCTAAAGAATGCATTCATCTAAAAGTGGCATTGAAAATTACATGCAAATACACCACAAAAAGAAAATGTTTCCCCCATTATTTATTAGCTTCCCCATTTGTTACCAGAAGGCAGCATAACTGGGCAAAGAAAACTGAGAATGGGGAACGGTGTTGCAGGGCTAGGGGGCTGTGGCATTGTTTGGCTAGTCGTTTTCTAGCTGGGGGAGGCGTTAGTTGGGGTTTTTTTGTTAATTGTACACCTGCTAAATTATTTATGGACAGACTATAGTGATAGTGAGGTGAAAGTGTTTTGTGCGTGCTTGAGGACATAATCTGCCTTTAGAGATTAAGCTTACTCCTCAAGAGGTCAAATGAAGTTTAAAAAAACCCACAAAACTTCTTAAAGAAGTAGGGTGGTGTCATGTCAATCCAGCTATGTACTCTTATGTAGAAGTCATGCTACCAGATTAAGGTAGTGGCCTTAAAATATTAAATAACACAATGTAAAAGCAGTGTATGCTAATTATAACTCTTACTTAGAAGAGCAGATGGTAAAACGTGATATAAACTTTCCATAATTAGATTTTCAATTCTTACTGTATCTTCTACATGGAACTGTCACCAATGCCTCTATTTTCGAAGATTACTCATTCACAAACCCATGAAATATGGGTGTAGTGCTGTTTAAATTTAGAGAAGGTTGCAACGACTTAGTGATGTCTCTTTTTCTGCTGCATATGGAACTCTGCTAACAATTTTATCTGTCTGGTATGCACACCAGAATCTTCCGCCCTCCTCTTTAAGTGCACAGCCATTGCCAATTGTAGAAGCCATGTCATGGACCTCTTCGTGTCGTCAGAGGAGCTACGAAGAGCACGGCCAATAGGTCAAAACTGCGTATCATCACTTTTCTTACTGGAGTAGAGGTGCATTGGGAGAACCAGACAGTGGAAGTGAGCAGTGTTGTTTCACAGATGGGTAGATATTTTTGCCACACTGAAAAGCATGTCTACCTGTGAGAACTCTAAACCTCACCTGGCAAAAAAAATGTATCCCATTATCTATGGCTATGGCTTTTATTGTAATATTATCAATTTTACGATGTTTTCCCACTACATACCTTAGGTAAAGCCAAGAATGTATAAACAAATAATTTAGTACATTTGCACTTTTCTTCAAGAGGAAGCAGGTAAGGTAACTACTTCCTCATAATGATACTTATTTGTTGTTTTCTCTTTTACTTAAATTTCATGTAAATGGTATTAAACACAGCTTCAGATTCAGCAAGTCTAATGACTTGCATAGTATCTGAAAGAACACTAAGCTTTGAAGTAGTTAAACATTTGTGAAATGGGCTTTAATGCCTACGTATGTACATAGGTACTGAGAAGGGGTATCTACTCTTTCTTCAGACAACCTGATAAATTTGGAAATGGTTTACAATGGAATGAAAGGTGTCTTCTTGCACCTATCGAACTAAAAATTGTTCATCCTTCCCAGCCTGTAACTTCTTGCACAGTAGACAGTTGGCTGCTCTGACTTGAGCATCTGCTTAGCGCGCACAGCAGAGCAGTGCCAGACTTAGTTAGGGCTGACTGTCCCTTCATAGCTCTTTTTAAAATATGAACAAGTTCTGCTAAGCATGGTAGATACCTTTTCCTGGAATATTTTTAACAGAGAAGACATGCATTCTTTAGAAAAATCCTGATTCTGTAATTTTGTTTTAACTGGCTTATGCTTCAGTTATACATCCCTCTCAGTATAGTTCTACTTCTACTTTAAAATGTTCAAGGTGATCAGCTTGGATTTTTTGTAACATTATATTTGAGGGCAGAGGAAAAATTCTCATTCAAGCATATTTTTTAGTACAAAGGATTGCTTGTGACACATGGAATGCTACCATAAAAGTGTTTTTAAATGGAATTTATTTAAGATTACTTGAAGTAACTGTGAAAGTTGCATTCGTCTGTGAACTCTTCAGTGTAAGAAGGTACACTAAGAGGTTTATTCGTATTATAAATTAATACTACCTATGAACTGCTTCAGTTATAAATTTAAGCTTGTTTCACCAGTTTTACTGAACTTTAGTTTTTAGTGTACTGACTTACACAATATGTAATTGGAATATTTCCTTAACTAGAACTCACTCAAGCATTACTAACTATGAGGATTATTTGAAAAGACTGAATAACTTTCCATAGCATTTTGACTTAATTGTGAAATTGAGTAAATACAACATCCAGTGACTTGTGTTGTGGCTTTCTTTAAAGAATCTCAGCTCAAAAATAGTATGTCTAGGCTAACTGAAAAACAATGTTTTACCACTTGGTATGGTCTTACTGTATGCTACCTTCAAATTTATTGTGGACTATGTGGTACACGAGGGTTTTATTCTGAGATAGTTCTTACTCTGGACTGTTGGATTAAGTGTGGATGTTATGTAAAGATTTCTTGAAAGAAAGGGCTCTTTTAGTGGAAACAATTCATGAGCTGCTGCAATTTGAGTCGCCCAGAAAATTAATTCATTTCAATAAAAGCATCTAAAACTTTGAGAATGAATTTTAATAAATTTGCCTTTTTTTTTGTTACGGTCATCTCAGAACAGAGGTGTGCTACATTTAACTTGCTGTAGAATTTTTCTCATTGATCGCTGAAGATATCCCTTTGTCTCACTGAATATAAGCTTCCTAACGGTAACAGCTTTTGAGGGACTGAATTTGATTAGCATGCATCACATCTCATTTCATGAATGAAGCTACCAGAACTGTCAACTCCTGCATCTTGTATGAGTGCAGTGGTGTTTTCTGAGCATGAACAGTCAAAAGTTAATGTTACTGTAGTTAGAGTAGACTTAACTATCCAACACAGTAACAGCACCCTATCTAGCCAGATTCACAGCAGCTTGAGTTGTCTGAGCTTTCATTGAGAACTGTGTCAGAAACACCTGACGTAAGCTTAGTTGAGATGATTGCCATCATTTATTTTGAACTACATAGTTCAGTAGACATAGTAATGTTTGTAGGACTTTGGGTAAAAATGAAGCTAGAAACAGAATCCCTAGGCTAAAATAATGAGAAAGCAAACATTGAAAGAAAAAAACATTATTGGCACTGCCAAACAAGTTGCATAGGACTTTATACACCAGCATTCCACGAGTTGATCATTGCTCTTGGACACAGAACACATGTACACAACCATTTTTAAATGACAGAGGTAGACTACATACCTTGTCATAACAGTACTGTAACTTAATCCAATTTTTGATGCATATACGTATGACTTAAGAGTTTACTCAGCTTAGGATTTCTAACTTTTTCCTCTGTCAAAGATTTCAATAGTGTGAAAAGGATTAATTAAATATGAAAGATGCAAATAAACACGAAAAAGTTACAAACCATATCCTGATCCTATTTTATAAACACTGTCACGAGACATGGTGTGGGTTTTCATCTTCAGTTTTGCATAGAAGAGATGCAAGAAAAACAGCAGACTTTGTTAAGAAACATGCGGATGTTTTTACTTTAAAATACAAAGTTACCAGAAATACAGACTTAGGGCACTTTAGGTACATTAAAAATAGTAGAACTGGTGATTGCTGTTCCTGGCACTTCTTCTCTCCAGGAATTATCAAAAGTGTTCCTGTAGTGGTTAAACATTGGACCAGGCTGCCCAGGGAAGTGGTTGAGTCACCATCCCTGGACGTATTTAAAAGACGAGTAGATGCGGCGCTTAGGGACATGGTTTAGTGGGCATGGTGGTGTTGGGTCGATGGTTGGACTCGATGTTCTTAGAGGTCTTTTCCAACCTTAATGATTCTATGATTCTATGTTCTTTCTAGGTCCTTTTTTTGGGTCCCACCATGCCGAGTTTTTTCTGCTTAAGCTGGAACCTCCAACTCCTAGCTTACTTCACTGTGATATTAATGATGCTGATATCCTCATAGGGTTTGTCAGTTTTGGGATTGACTTTTACATTTGAGATTCTCTGAACAACTTCCATTCCTTTCGTCACCCGTCCAAACACGCTGTGCTTGTTGTCTAGCCATGGCTGTTTGAGGGCACAGGAGGAGAAAGAAAAAGCATATTAAAATAGAAAGCAGCATGTAGGTTAGGTACCAAACCAGAAAGAGACTGACTTAGAATAAGTGAACATGGATACATTTTATATGTTCAGACTATGAAACTTAAGACCATGCAAATATTAGCATGTAAGTAAATATTAGAGTGCAGCAAATACACATTCATATGCATTTAAACTCACCTTTTCAATTGTTTTCTTAAAGTACTACAGAGGTCAAGTTCTAGCAACGCAGTAGCATTTCATAGTTTATTTTAAAGCGTGTTCTCAGTTCACAGAAATGCTGTTTCAGTCTATTTCATGGTATTTTCACAGCTGAATTGTAAGTGCCAGTCCAGAATACTACTTAATTCAAAGTCATATTCATACAGGATGCCCAATTAGCAATCTGAATATAGGCACTGATATAACTTAATAAGCCTCAAAATTATGGTAGATGGGCGCTCTTTAAAAAAAGACACATGATTTTGAAGTCAGTGCTATAAGAATGCAGTTTCTGTAAGTGTTACCTTTAAGGATTTGTTTTGTATCTGTGAGATTCACATACCAAAATTTCTTTTTTTGGCTCTGAAATTGTACACAGATCAAAGGAAATCTTCAAACCTGAATATTGGCTTCTTTGTATAGCTATAATTTGGCGATATTAAGGAGTCATCCTGGTACCATTTCAAAAAAACTTTGAACAATCTAAGCAATAGCTATATTTCCATCAAGTTTAAACCAGTATATAAATATAAAATACTCTAGTAATACACAATTGCGAACATGTCTGATTTACAAAGAATTTGATACCACCCTTACTCCAATTAAAGGCAAAAGGCCTCTTGATCACAACTGACAAAAATACTTTTCTATTTCTTACAGGACGGTTTCAGTGAAGCCTACACAGCAGACATCGTTGTGTGCAGCATTTATTTGCAAAATAACAAGAAAAGATTATTTAGATCGTACTAGTGTGTTCCTTTTTCCACCAGAAAAACATGTATTTTTACTATGTAGTTAGCATCTCAGGCCTTAAATTGAGCTTTTAGTATTACTTACGGTTGGCACTACTGTTACAAAAAACTGGGATCCATTGGTATTTGGTCCTGCATTAGCCATGCTGAGTGTGTATGGTCTGTCATGTCGTAAAGTTGAATGAAACTCATCTTCAAATTCTCCTCCCCAAATACTTTCACCTCCCATTCCTGTACCAGTTGGGTCACCAGTCTGAATCATGAAACCCTGCACAGAAATTAAATGTTACTACATCATCACATAGAATAAATAAGCAAAAGTGGTTTATGCCAGGTGACATTTTTTTCAAACTTACTTCAAACCTTTCAACAAAATCCAGGTGTTAAAATGCTGTGGATAAGAGACAAAGCGTTCAGGGCTTCTTTAAGTGATAATCAACTACTTGTGGAAAAACAAGCTTACTCACTGTTCCCCAATAGTGAAGGACAGAAACCTGACTACCTGTACCTTCTGCAAACACTTAGGTTGTATCACTTGATTCTGGAGCAACAGAAATAAGAAGCCTTACAAGAAATGCCTTCTGACATGAAACAAAGTCTTAATTCAAGCAGGATTGCTGAATTGATCTTTCTCTCACTTTTCAGATTTCTTCCACCTTGTCAGTTGCAGAACAACTATTAAACAACTTCAGTAAGTGATAAAGCTGTTTAGAACCTCGGAATTGTTCAGACTTTACGGGGAACTCTGAAGCTATTCCAGAAATCCTTTGTGCAAAAGGGAAATGAACGGGTTAACAGAGAGGACACAAAGGTACATTATCTAAACCAACGAAAAATTAACTTTTTACAAGTTACCTTGATGATACGGTGAAATATGTGTCCATTGTAATAACCATTTCTGCTGTGCACACAGAAGTTTTCCACTGTTTTGGGGCACCTAAGATCATGTAACAGAAAATACAGGCTACAATAAATATTTAATTGTACAGTGGCAAGGCCATAAAGATTTCAGCTGAGACTAAGTTCCTGTGGTACTGAGCAGTGTTTCAGAACACTGTAGAAAGGGCTTTCATCAAGTAAGGAAAAAAACAAATCCTCACCTCCTCAAACCCAGAGCTGGAAGCAAAAAATAGCTGAGAGGAGTACAAAGTTGCATGATTACACAGGAAGGCAGCAGCAGTGTTGATAACACAGGGATGTTTTAGTTACTGCTGAGCAGTGCTGACACAGAGTCAAGGCCTTTTCTGCTCCTCGCCCCACCCCACCAGCGAGTAGGCTGGGGGTGCACAAGAAGCTGGGAGGGGACACAGCCGGGACAGCTGACCCCAACTGACCAAAGGGACATTCCATACCATGTGACGTCATGCTCAGCATATAAAGCTGGGGGAAGAAGAAGGAAGGGGGAGGACATTTGGAGTGATGGCGTTTGTCTTCCCAAGTAACC
>NW_008794581.1:1808744-1811241 GCF_000699145.1 Aptenodytes forsteri
GGGGCTTAGTTGCCAGCTGGGGTTAAACCATGACAGTCAGGAAACAAATCTATTTCGTCAAAGCCTAGTTCAAGGCACCACTGATTAGATGTTCCTTCCCCAGCTTTCTACTTCTATAGTTTATTTACAAAATCAATTAAGGAGTGTATGCTCCATAAGCAGAAAGTTGTTCACTCTTTTACCTCTATAATTCTATTAAGCTCTATATGTAACGTGTCCAGTCTTGCATACAAGAAGGAAAATCTAAAAATACAATGTTTTAATATTATAGAACTTGCAGTCAGCAGAGTCCTCTGAAACTACTCACGAACATTGTTTGGAAGCAGGGTGAAGAGGTGGAATATTACTGTTGATGGAATAAGAAGGGAAAAAACCAAAAAAACCAACCCCTTCACCTTTGTGACTTGATTTTTTACTTCTGAGATTTGCTACCAGAGTGAAAATTCTTTGCGATAGCTCTTCCACTAGTTTTATAAAATGGATTAGTAGCCAGGGTAGATCTATAGACAGGTTTACGCAGTCACACACATTTTCGCAGCAAATGAGAAAATAGCCAAGTTGAGTTCATAGCTGTAGAGTTACTTTAGCTGTGACAAGGAACATTAGCTTGGGCTTAGTGATACTCTAAACCATCTTGTGAAACAGAGCGCCAATGGCATCACTAATGGAACAGACAAGATTATAGTCCCAGTTCCTGCTGAGCAGTACATTCACAACTTCATTCCACGAGCACATGGCCAAAGATTTAAAGAGCATACAAAGCCACATCCTCTATGCTCTTTAAATTTTTAATCACATTCATCTTAAAGAGATTTTAAATTCAAAGCTCAGCTGGGAGGAAATACTAGAACAAGAAAGGACAAACCTAACAATAACCAAGCCTGGTAATACTGTATTTAACTTAAAATTGCATACAAAACATTGCAGTGAAGCACCTAGCAATACTATGTATGCAAACATAGTGACACACTGGCATAAGAATTAAAAAAAAAAAGTCAAGAAATAATGTAGCTTGGCCTGTCACTCTCTGGCAAGGGCTCTACCACTACTGCAACCTCTATGTTACAATGATGAATTCCAGAAACTAAGGCCTGATGCAAGGAGACGTTGGTGAAGAGAGCTTTAAAAGACAAGCTGCCCTACAGGGTAGCATTGACGTTGTGTTGCCTTACCTGGGCTTATGACAAAACATGAACTTCTTTTTGGAGAAGCATGGACTACACTTAAATGGTTTAAGTTTCAATGTACAGCAATATATTATATAAATTTACTGTTTCATAACAAAATCTTTGCACATATTAGCATCACAAAGGAGAGATGCTGACACAATAATGTTAGCAATTGTCGTGCATAAAACTCTTTCAATTACATGCCTCATTTTGGATATACACAGCGCTACTATTATATGCTGGTATAAATTCTGTGTTGCTCTTGAAGGAGCTGCAATAACATAGAATGTAGTACAACGGCCACATTTGGAAGTTGCAAACTACTATTCCTCTGGCTTACGCAGACCTACTGCCAAATCTACTGCTGCTGCCAACATCATCATTCTTTTTCAAGGCAGAATGAAACAACACTGCCTTACAAGAATATGTAGCTTACACAGAAGAGCATCATGACCTATCCACATCTGCAGTTTAGAGAAAAAACAAAAGAAAGAAATAAACCCCCTGAACCAGTAATTAAATAAAAGCAAAAATCATAAACACAACCCCTGTGCCCCCAACTGTTATTTAGACCTATTTTTACCCTACTTGATTTCTGTTTGTCAACAGTCATACTCCTAGCTTGATGTATTAAGAAACTGTCAGGAAACAAGGACAGTAGAAAACAGGGAAGAAGATAATTATTCCTAGCTTGAAATCTAAGTCTTGGATACTGCCACGAAAAAGCACAGAAGGAAGGAAAAATGAAATAACAGAGAAACTACCAAATACATACTCAACGGGAAAGAGCTTGATATGAATATCTCCCATGCTCGTGTGGATGATGGCACTGTCTGAAACTCTTTTCGGACCTTCTGCCTGAGTGGCTGCCATGACCTCTTCTTTAGAAGGTTTCTCATTAAATACATCTCTGTCAGAATCTGCACTCTTTGTATCTTCTGGTTCACGTTTAGTAAACTGAAGAACAAAAGAATAGAAGGTTAACTGTTTGGCTTTCTCTTTTTTCCCCTTATCTTACACACTGCTCTGTACCCAAGACGTCAACGTGATTATTTAACCTGCTAAACACCCAACTAGATTTGAAATGTAGGCAGAGAATTCATAGACAGTTTATCCTTGCATTTCAGTGTTGTGCGTTACCAGCATTTCCACAGTCACAAATTCCAGGACAACTACATGCAAATCCAAGTAACTTTTTATAATCTGTTATCTTTAAACTTTCTCCCCTTTTCAACAGAAAGCCCACAGTAGTTCAGGATCTTTTCTTAAAAAAAAAAAAAAAAAAAAAAAAAAAAAAAAAAAAAAAAAAGGGGAAAAAAAAAAAATTT
>NW_008794581.1:1811543-1820761 GCF_000699145.1 Aptenodytes forsteri
AAAAAAAAAGAGTGGAGAATATAAAGTTGTTCTGTTATATTCAGACAAAACTGGCAGGTTTCATCACAAAACTTTTAGTTTCACTCCAAAGTCAAACTAAATCCTCTTATTCCAATTCTGCATTAATACAAAACTATAGAAAACCAGCAAATTTAACTCAGAACAGGAGAAATCTCAGAAATGTAATTTTTATGGTACTTACAGGAAAACATAGGATAAATACATGAGTACATGAGCATCCGCTTAAGTGAGTAGTACACTTACATATCAAATGACAATTGCTAATCTTTCTGCATGCATACAGTCATGTTTTCTCTAACAGCGAGTAATGTTTCCAGATTTTGTCTAAGTTTACCTCCTCACTTGTCAAATCGTCCAGAGTAGTATATTCCATTATATACTACACACTAACCACACAAAGCTTTAGAAAGTGTACTATCTTGCTCCAACGGAAAACACGATCAAATTCAAGCACAAGTAACAACAGACAGAGCAATTTCTAACCTCTATGGTGATCACATCCCAGACCAACTACTAACTACTCTGGAATTGCTTGTCTGTTTGGCTTATTTATTGTGTCTCACCTAAAATCTAAATTGTGACCAGGAAGATGACTCCTGTCTCAGTTAGTTGCCCATAATGTCCTGGGTGCTACCGAGTCCTGATGCTGCTCTGAATGTAATTATTTTTTATTACATAATTTATAATACAGTTAATTATTTTTTCTTTAGCAGTATAAGATCTGGTTAGGTTTTTTAAATGATCTTATTTAAGGGTTGGGGTTTTTTTTCAACTAGAACAAAAGCATGTAACGTTCTTGAAGAACTATAATTTAGACAGCCAAAACCATCCAAGTTTATTTAACTGCTTGAGCAATAATGAAAAAATTAAAGCTGTTTCTAGTCAATTTATAGCTAGTTTAAGCTAAAAATTCTAGAATATACTTGCAATGTAAAGGGACTTCTCTGGAAAAGTTGTGTTCGCAAATACTCAAGACAAAAAGCACTCAAAGGTGCAAGGAGAAAAATAATACAGAGAAAACATCAATACAAGAATTGAGTTATTTACATAGAAACCACACACACCATGTAAAACCTATTTTTTTTAAAAGCTGTGCAGATTACTGTCGGATCTGCCTGGATATTCTGGAGAACAGGATTTTCAGATGCCTTCATCTCTATAGTGATTGCAGCACGATGTTTCTTTGCTACTCCTTGGAACAAAGCTAGTTGCATCATTCTGATGTTCTCTTGTTTTCCCAAGATACGAATACACCTGAAGTACAAGATGGAAAACTGTGTAACTACTGTTAGCTGCTCACAGTCAGAGAACGTCTCCTATCTGACTGCAAGACTCAAAGCAAAATTCCAAAACCCTCTCAAAATAATTTTTTTTACTAATTGTTTTTATGACGCTTCTCTATTCAAACTTGCTACATAATTTACTAGTCAGCCTCCTTATGCGATGAAATCCCAACTGCATGATCCACATTATCACATCCAGTTAGCCAGAGGTGAATTGATTACACATTTTTAATACAAATACACTTGCCATGTTTTCTCATTTTACTAAGCTTTAAACTGCAGTGACTCATTACGAAGCATGGAGTATCTTATCTACAGTCTAACGTAAGGCTCCCAAATAACAACAAAAAAAGATTAGAAACCCTCCCAGTCATATCAAGTTTTAAATATACTACAAATTTGACTGAATATAGGCTTTGAAACAAACATATTTATCTCAACATGTGTCATTGGAACTTACCTGTTAGTCTCTACATTTATGACCTTAATGCCTAACATTGTTCCATAGAGAACGAAGTGTCCAGTTTCATCAAAAATTATATTAATTAATCTTACTGCATCCACTTTCTCCAGCTCACGCTCAACTGCCATACGTCGGCCAAACTCCATGTCTGGTAGTTGCTGTCTCATCTGCTGAAGTTCAGTAAACATCTACAGAAAAAAAGAAGAAAAAAAAATCACTATTATATGAATGTATTTTAAACTTTTGATCTAGCAAAACACTGATCCACGTGCTTACAAAATACAGAATTCAAGTGAGACTACTCCACTCAAACTTAACTGAAGAATTAAAATAGATATAAGTGATACTTTATTTTAATGACTCAATAGGCATGTTGTAGTACCAGGCTTAAGCAAAGAAAGAAAAGTGTGTAGCTGTTTAACAAATTTCTTAGAAGCTGACAGATTTATTTCATTATTATGATGTTATTTGAAATGGGCATTTTCCATAATTGCTTTCTAGTAAAAAGTAATCTAGCAGTATGAAAACACAGATGAAAATCAACAACTGTTTCACTACGTAACTAACATAAATCAGTAAGAATTAATTTTGGGACAAAGCAACACAAGAAGCAAGGAAGAGAACACAGAAAACCTTTCCTGCAAGAAAAATACAGCAAGGAAGCTCAGCTTTAGAAACAGATGATAACTTAGGTGAATGTGCTGGTAAATAAATTCAAATAAGTAAAGAAAAAGCCTCAAAAAAAGAGAAGCAAGAACCAAACTCACACTCAGAGATTCATCAAAGACTCTCATGAGCTTCCCCGTCAAAAAACGGAAAATTCTGACTTTTCTGTCAGACCCAAGAGTGGCCATTTTCTTGCCATCAGGTGAAAAACTTATACTGGATGGGTAAGCCTTGCATTTAGCAAATTCATATAGATCAGTATCTGTTTTGTACTCCCAGTTCACATTCTTGGGAAATTTGTATTCGTGAGGAGTACCAGTCCAGTACTCGATCATTCCAGATTTGTCAGAAGACACTACTACTTTGTAGACAGGGTTCAACCGTATCTGAGTAAGAGACGATGTATGGAGTTTATCAAAAACATGAAGTGGCTGGTTATTTCCTCGTCCATCATATATGAATATTTTTCCTGTGCTCTTCTCAGACGTTGCAACGGAAGATATGGCATCTCCAGGGCAATATACCCATTCACATTGGCCAGGGTAGTAGCTGCAACAAAGAGTGGAAGGAGAAAAAAAAAAAAAAAAAAAAAAAGGTTGGGTTTTTTTGATAAAAAACTCGTCGTTGCAACGGAAGATATGGCATCTCCAGGGCAATATACCCATTCACATTGGCCAGGGTAGTAGCTGCAACAAAGAGTGGAAGGAGAAAAAAAAAAAAAAAAAGAAATAAGGACTGGTGTTACTTAGATAAGAATCGAGTTATGCTACAAACTTGAAATCAAATATCAGAAGCAAATTTTGAACTTTATTTACTAGTCTTGCTAGTATTTGTCTTGCTAAAATTCAACAGTGTTATAACAAGCGTTTCCAAGCAACACAATTCAGTGGATGGCTTGGCCAATTTCTGTTGCTCCCATATTGTTTTACAAAGAGCCTGTGATAGAAAGCGAAGGTAGAAGGTGGGTATAAAAGAAGCATAAGGACAGAAATCCAGCTAAATAGCACAAGTGGCGTTAATGATTTCTACTCAACTTCTATGACTCAACAGCATTTCTCTTCCATGTGTTAAGTGATTAATGCTTCAGTGGAAATGAAGACAACTACACCTTTGCCATACACTTACAGAAAAGTTCAACTAGGTCTTGCCAAAGAAAACCAACCCCAAAAAACCAAAAAACCCCAAAAACCAAAAAACCAAACCCAAACCAAAAACCAAAGAACTATATATGAGTAAAATTAAGACAATCACCCTATATTCAATAAGCGTTCTCAATGCATTTAAGAAGGAACTCACTTGCTACTAGCAAAAACATACTCTACAAATAAAACAAGCCAGAGATATGGACAATAATGTAAGTTATGTCTCTTTTTAAAAAGTCTGTAAGCAAAGATTTTGAGAACCAGAACTCGGAAGCTAAATGACAGACCGCAAAGAAATGATACAGTCTCCATAGGAAACTCGCGTTTAGTATCCTTTCACAAACCAAAGTAACAGATACTGAAGGACTGACAAATCACAGATGCTAATAATTTGGATTTTCAATGCCTGTCTAGTAAAGATTCTCATAAAGAGAAACATAACCAGAACTTTGTCTCAGGTTCACTAGAAAGAACGGGATCAAATAAATACCTATATAAACAAGTATGATGTCCCATTGATCTATGTATGCATCATTATCCAAAGTTTCTGCAGAAATAGCCGCTCTTCTCCAGATCATTGATGGAAGCATAAAGCATGGGGATTTGCAGATAGCCACACTGTATAGATTAGTTAGAACTGAAAGGATCTGAAGAATTTGAGACAAAGCTAATCAACCCTGCAATATACTGGTATATACCTATCAAAGCAGGCAACACAAGATAACGTGAGCTGAAAAGACCACACAGAACTTATGATTCTACATTAACCATTGCAAGCCTGAGCAAACAGCCATGAAAAAATTCTCAGGCAGGTCAACAGAAACTATCTGCTCAATAAACAGTAATGCAGAAGATGATAGAGCAACAAACATCAAGTTTTGAAAGGCTATTCAGGACAATGCTTATATTACAGCTGAATGTTTTCTTCATTAAAGAGTTCACTTCAGGTAAAACCCAATTATCTCTGAAAAAAATATATGGGGGGAGGAGGGTCTTGATTACTGAGGTTGAAAAAAATCTACTTAAAGATAAATCAGGGAACATACTATAGAAAAATGTTATAGGTAGCATTCTCAGGGTATCCCTGAAGTAAAATTGATTTAAATTCTACCTCAGATGTCTCAGAATTCTCAAACAGAAAAAAAGCACTTTCTATCGTAACATCAAATTAAGTTTTTCTTAGTATTAAATTAATCTTATTTCATCCTGTAATTTTACCAATTTTGTAGTGACAATACAGAGCTGCTAAGTAGAAAAGACCAGCAAAAACAAAAGATGAAGGCTAACTGGAATTTTTCCACAGCAGACAGCCAAGAGGGAATCAATTCCTGTAGGCTAACTACATTATCTGGAGGACGATACTAAAACTATAACCAGCAAAGCAGATAAAATAAACTTTTATATAGGCATTCTGAAAAGCTTTCTTTTTTTTCCCTGAGCTTATACTTCTATTCAGTTTCACAATTAACCAACGAATAGTAGACTATGAGGAATAAGTTTTCCATTTTTAAAAGGCTTGTGGAAAAATCAGTATTTCTACCATTCTTGGTACAGCATTTATTGATCCTCCAACCCTCTAAACCCACCCTTGTAACAGTGTGAGGCTTGTTTTCCAAAAGCTTTCTTTTTTTTCCCTGAGCTTATACTTCTATTCAGTTTCACAATTAACCAACGAATAGTAGACTATGAGGAATAAGTTTTCCATTTTTAAAAGGCTTGTGGAAAAATCAGTATTTCTACCATTCTTGGTACAGCATTTATTGATCCTCCAACCCTCTAAACCCACCCTTGTAACAGTGTGAGGCTTGTTTTCCTCTGGTATTATAATTCCAACAACATCCATTCCTGTTTCTCCCAGATTCTTTAGCTACATACTGTATAACTACAGAAATCCTACAACAGCAAGACTAAGGAAAACAACAACATTCTTTCTAACACAAGAAGGAAATTTCTATCCCTATGACAACAAATAAGACAACACATACAGGCTGGATTCCTTCTCTACTGGAACTATTAATTGGCTGTAATTTTTAAATTCAGTGCCAAACAACAGAAAAAAAATTATGCCTAGCTAAGTATTTTGAGAAACACCACATCTTTGTGAATAGTATTTGACAGTGAGGAAAGGCACAGACCTACTCCACTCATGTTCTGCTGCATAGAGTCATAAATTTTTCTATTCAGTCAGGCAGTCTCCAGCCACTAGATGCATTTTGGATAATGCAACTTACCCAACTTCACCTGGCTGGGGGGAAAAAAAAACTTCAAAAAACCCAAATTACTGACTTACCTCTTAGCCAAATAACCCCCATTTATAATCCAAAACAAACATTTTCAAGAACTAAGTAATTTACCCAAGTTTCAGCATGTTGATCATGTCAAAGTTGACAACATCAAACACCTTCATTGCTTTGTCATCTCCAACTGAACAGAATAATGCCCCCTCCGAACTAACAGCAATACTCTCGATAACACCTATTAAAAAAATTAACATACTATTAAAACACAGGAAAGGGACATACTTCATTTCCGTATTCCACAGGAAAAAACCTACAGAGGTGTAATTCTGTTTCTCAGCTGTTTCTCCACCTTTTTGACTTAAAAAACTACGTGACTTTAATTAAAAAAACAAAAAACAAAAAAAACCTACAAAACAACACTTTGTATCTTATCACTGTTTAGAATCAGGTACGTGATAATGAACTACTTACCATATAAATAAATGAAAGATTATAATGGCAATTATTTTCCTTTAAAACGCTCATTTAAAAAAATTGAGAACATTATGATACAGTAAAAAATTATCTGCTCTTCAGCTTGCATCTCTTGAAAGAGAAAAAGCAGCAGAACTCTACAGACTATTACAATCCTGCTATTAACACGCATAATACTCAAAATTACTCTGCAATTGAGCCTTCCATAAGCTTTTCACAATACTTATTTTTGCTTGGTAGCCCTTATTCTCACATTTTGTTTCTGTATATAGTGAGAAGCTGATAGTTAAGATCAAGAACCCACCATAACATTTTTTCCTAACTCTAAAAAGAAACAGTACTTTTACTATCTATTATTAAATATTTTTCTTATTGTAACAGTCTGCATATCAAACTGGTTTTTTCCATCAGGCATATCATCATTTCTAATAGCAATGAGAACCTCACTTTCTGCCCAGCCTATTTAATGCTTAGCATAGTATAGAAGACTATGTGTACTTACTAACTCAAAAAATTGGGTTAAAATTATTAATTCGTAATTGCAATTCAGCTGATAATCATGACAACGATGCAGAATTTACTCTACAGTTGCAATAACTCCAGATGAAAATAACCATTTTTTTTCCCATACTGCAGGGGAAAAAACAACAACAAAAAAAAGATAAGGGATGAAGGCAACCTTACTTAAAGTAACATCTTTTTAAACTTCTCTGGATTTTATGAACCCTGTTATGTACCTTGTTCACTTATTTTTAAATAGACAGTTTCTTCATGTCCTAGACATTCTCCCCACAGGCAGGGCACAAGGCAATGCAAAGGATGTAGGGGATCTGTGCAGGAGTCCCACATGTTTTATTCTCACCCTATCCCTCCTGCAGTTTGGGAGGAAAACGTAACAGGACAGGGGAATGAAGGAAGACAGGTAGATATCATTTAAACCCTGACTGCAGTAAATGAATCCTAGAACCCCTCTCCTCTTTATTTGCACTCCCTCTTCAAACGACTAAGAGCAAGGGGGAGGAAAAAGTGAGGTTCTTTAGAGAAGAAAAAGCAACTTCTTACCCAGGTGACTCCGGAAGTGTTTAACAAACTCAATCCCTTCTTCTATTTTTTTCCAGAATTTTACATGTCCATCGTGACTGGCTGTTATGATAAAATCTGTCCTACAATTACAAAAGAAAAATAACAAAACAAAAAAAAGAGAAAAAAAGATACACATATTATGCACTTTCACACCACTCTGGGGCAGTAATCTGCACTATAATTAATGCTGTGTAGAGAATGAACTTCAAACAAATGCCTGTGATAATCTGTCTGAATGGGTACTATCACTTCCGGAAAAGCAAACAAGTACTTTAATGCACTCTGGATTAATCGATGAAAAGTCAGCAGCCTGAATTGAAGAAATATATAATACTTTCCCTTTTGACTATGTAAATTTTACTCCTGCTTTAGGTCTGGTTTCACAGTAGTTACGATTTAGTAATTGTGTGTGTGTCTGTATATGTGTGTGTATAATAATATATATATATAAAAGAGAAGAAAGCTATCTCCTCAATCTGTGCAGTTCTACTGAATCATATTTTCTTCAGATACAGTCAGTTGCTCGTATTCCTGTATATATTGCACATTGCAATACGGATTTTAAGACCTTCTTTTAGTCTATTTAAACAATTTTTATCTTGCTTCTCAGTAAGCCCTTTCCTTTGCACTTAGTTTTCAAAAAAAAAACTTAAAATACCACCTCTGGACACAGTAACTTTCCATTATTAAACTTCTACAATGAAAACTTCCTAGCATATACAAAAATACATCTCTGACAATGAGATACAGTGGGAAAAAAAGACACTTACTTAGTACATGCCACATGTGTAATGACATCTCTGTGCATGTAACTGCGTTCATACATCGAAGCACATGGTAGATTTTCAAGATAAACGTGTTCAAATTCAAGAACTAAACATAACAAAAAGAAAAATCAGGAAATTTTTTTTTTTCATAAAGGTACATCTAGCTTCTGTTCTCCCTTATTTACCCTTGAATAACTCACTCCCATTTTAGTCAAGAATAAGTCAGGATTTTGTGCAAACATAATAAAAAGGGTTTCCACTGTGGCTTTTTTACTCAGACTTACAGATTCTTGGTAGACTAAAGCCACTCAAACTGCTTTAACTCAGGTGATGCCCCCTTTTAAAGCAACTATTACCTCGGCTGTCTGAAAATATAAAAAAAAAAATTCAATACAACGATTTTTAAGTTACTGCCAGAAAACAGAAGGTCATCTGCACCTCATTTTCTCCCAAACCCAAATGTATCCCCGTTGTTGTTATGAGATTCAAGGTCCTACACAGGTATCGTAGCTTAAATTCTACATGCTAGCATCTACCTATTTCATTGCTTAGCTGGCCCACCTAAAATAACCTGATCTTCTGCTCGTCTCCGATTTTTACATCCTAACCGTTAACACCTGCGCAATGCCATTTATTACTGAACCGGCAGGTTTGCGTCTGTTGAACACTGTTAAACTCACATTTACTTTACAATGACACCCACAGAGCTGTGAGTTGCCGGACACGTCAATACCATATGTCAAAATACAGCCTAGAGGCTGCTCCCACTCCTCCAGCTTGGGGCAGTGATCCAGAGGACCGTTAACTCCGCAGCTGCACGCAGCACGGCTTCAGCGATGCAGACGCTGCAAAGCAGGGCCTCTCAGCCTCAGGGTGTCTTGGGGAAAGCAGAAATACGGTGCCCCCGGCCTATAATTCTCCAGCCGAGGGGTCCCTCCACAGCCCGCTCACGTTACGTACGAGACACCGCTTCAGGCAACGAGCTTCCGCCCGCCCGTCGCGCCCCCCCTCCCGGGCGCGGAGGAACCGCCCGAGGGCAGCCCAGCTACCAGGCGCCTCCACCCCGGGGCTGGGGCTGG
>NW_008794581.1:1821324-1846992 GCF_000699145.1 Aptenodytes forsteri
GTTAGGGCCGCGGGGCTGCTGGGAGGGGAGCGGGCTGACCGACCCCTGCGGCCGTGCCCGCCGGCTCCCGCGTGGGAAAAGGCTGCGTTCGGCCCTAGCCTGTGAGGAGTAACCTCCTTCCCATGTTTTCCTGTCGCTGGTGTAGTCCTGGGGTTTATGTCAGGGAGCGTGGGAGCGCCCTGTCTAACCTCTTGCGTGATGTTTTTTGTATCCTTTTATTATTCTCCTTCCTAAGGTGAACTCCCGGCTTTCTGTCTGGGCTTTTTTTTTCCTTCCTATCAGTTTTCTCAAGGCTGCTGTTACTTTCCTTTCTCATCTCTGAATTTCTTCCAGTAGTTGGTCGTTTTGTATTTGTTGACATGAAACATCTCCCATGAAGCCTGGCTGGCATAGAGCCTACAATGCACTTTTGTCCCTGCCTCTATTTTTTACTTAATTATGTAGCTCTAAAATGAGGTAAGAAGGAGTAACATGTTGAAACTGGAATGCATTAATATTAATGACATGCAAAAAAGTCTTCAGTTTTCAGATATGGTGTACAAATAGAAACCTAATTTTACCATACAGAAATAGGGAAAACTGCAAGCTACAAGGAAAAATATCTGAACATGACACTTTGATGTATATACATTATATGGTAATTAACAGCATGGTATTGGGGACCACAAGTCAGTTTGGCTTGCGCTACAGAGCCCTGTAGTATCTCCTCATAATATGTACATTCTGAAACTTTGTGTGAAATCAATCATGGAAATTTTGAAGGTCAATAATAATAAAATTGTTATAATTTATCGTTTAAACATTTTTTGGGGGGTTTTGCTATGTACTCAGACTTATTTCACATGTTTTCATGCTAATGGCTTGTATTATTACAGGGGGATAGGACTCTTTATTCCACCCCAAGACCCCTTTCAAATTTCCAGAGATCATATCTTCTTTTCTTTTTTTTTTTTCATTCAGGCCCTCTTAGTTCTGCTGCTGAGCCTTTTTGCCATGATGAAAACTATTTGTTTAGGCTTTTTTGTTTGTTTGTCTCCTTGACAGTTTTAGGTCTGAGGAAAAAAGTACATTGCATCTCAAGACTGCTTAGTTTCTTTATTAACCTTCTGTGGGGGACTTTGCTGGAGGCATTTCAGAAGGCTTAATAAATTATGTGAACTAGTTCTCTTTTATGTTATGGAGACATTCCAAGGCTCTTAAGATAATGATTTTCCTTTGCGAAAACTGCTCGTTAGACCTTATCAGATCATGGCAATCCAGATTTTTCTAGTGTTCTGTTTTTAATTATTGATGCAATGCATTTGCCTGGAAGGCTTAATAGAAGTATTGCTACCTTTCAGTTCTCTAGAATACTTCCAGTGTTCAGTGAGACATTCTGATTTTTTTCTTAGCCAGTCTGCTATGGCATACCTGAACTTTGGAGGTCCTTGGTGAATATTTCACTCCTTTTAAATTACTTGGGTTTTCAACATAATATTCTCTGATGCTGTGTTTTTGTTCTGAAAATGAACAAAAGGTTGAGTGCATCATTAAGAAGGCAGAGATGTTTATTTCTTCTTTAGATCTTTATCTTTTTTTAATGTCTCTTTTTAATCTCTAAGTGTACGGTGGTCTTAGTGAGCCATTTAAGTATTTTTAAAGGCTTCCTGCATCTTGTACATCTAGGAAATTCCTGTTGGTTGTTTAACCTTAAAAAAAAAAAATTCCCTTTGAGTGTCATTTTGGCCCTTCTTGTTTTTCCCTCTTAATTGCTGTTGTCGTTCATGTATCTCTCTATAGACTTGACTAGCATTAAACTTCTGAATTTGTATGTTTTCTGAATTTGTATGTTTTCTATCTGACCCAACAGTTTCTCAAACTTTTAATTTAACTTGGGTTGATTTTTCTCTTGGCTGTCCTGGTGCCCTCTTTCCTTGGTTGCCTGCATATCTTTCGTTTGGTTTTTTTTCTAGTAACCTCCAGGACACTTTAATTTGTTAATCAAAAAGATTCTGAATTCAAGTTGTCACAAGGAGAAGTAGATTAGGATGTTTATTGGAAGACAGATCAGAAGTAACTATGCTTAAGAACTTTGCAGATACATGGAAGAAAAGCTTGACTTTGTAGATGTGAGATTCTCTTATTGTTTCTTTATTAAAGTTGTCAGAAAACAAAAAACACAATTGCAGATAATCAAAACAGTTTTGAAAATTTAGGACTTTGTGATTCAATTTGAAAAAAAAAGTTGTTAGTGTCTTGAAATTTTACTATAGTAATATAGTTAGCTGATTGTACTGAATGATTGGGTGCTGCCTAGAAATATAGGGGAGTTAACTGAAAACTTTGGGTTCAGAGGGATTGCTCTGTTACATATTTGACCTGAAGTAGCAGGTATGATTGAGTAACCTGTTAATTATTGTAGATCTACATGATAACTGTTCTATTTGCTTGTTAATAGGCTGAATATTTACCAGAAATCACCAAGGACTCGGTTTGTCCTGTAGATGCCAAGGAAGAACTCTTGGATGAATGTGAGAGTATTTGGAAGCAGATGGAAGAGGTATGCAAATCACAAGTGATAGACTAGATTTGTTGTAAACTTTCCTGAACATTTTTTTGTTCATCACTTCATTCTTCACTGCATGCTTATCTCACCCCCTCCAAAGAAACCACCGCAACAAAACAAGATAAAAAAGCGGGGGGGGACGGGGGGACGGGATGACACACACCAGAAGAGAAGATCTTCAGAAAGGCCAAAAGTGGAAGTGGTGGCAGGGGTGAAGAACGCCTTGCCTTTCCTTTAATTAGGGAAAATTAAACAATTTACTTGTGTTCTGGTAGTACCAGCACACTGAGACTTGAGATCCTTCTCTCTTTAGCCTCATACAAGATAGGATTTAACTGCTGTTCACAAGTACTTTTGATCTTAAAGGAGAGAGGGAGAATGGGAGGAGAAAGAGGCTTAGAAGGACGATGATGTTAGCATACACTCATGCAAACTGACAGTTACATCCTCAAGAATAAAATTTATCTCTCTCGATATATGGTCCAATATGCTAATAATAACACTTTCGAGCAAGTTATTTTTATTTACAGGAATCCCAGGAAAGATAAACTTTAACAGTTCTGAGGGAATGCTGTGCATCCTGTAAGATTCTGCTGAGTCTGATGAAAAGTCATGTTCTAAATTATATTTTGAGAGTCTTAATTGCTTCATTCAATTTTATGTGGTATTTATATGGTATTTGCTTGAGTTCTGAGTTGTAGATTCAAAGCATTAAAAGTATCAGAAACTGAAGTAAAAATATTTCCAAAATTAATGTAGAACAAAGTATAGACAACCCACAGTGCAATGTTTTTACAGAATTAGATTTTAAAAAGACTAATGTGATTTTTATTTGTTGTTACATGTAAAGTTATCTTAATATTGAAAAAGTGACAGGGAATCCTGTGTCTAGGTTTCTGAAGTACTGTAATAAGTTATCAACAGAGGTTTTGTTTGGTACCCCACTTGAGGACGTGAACTTTCTTTGAAATTTTCAGATTAGAAGGGAAGTTAGAATGTTTATTATTTTGAATTTAATTGAAAATCTTTGCTATCTTGTATCTTGTTCCCAGCATCCCCAAAACAATACAGGCAGTGATAATTTGCGTTATTTTTGGAAGTTGATAAAAACAGTAGGATTTTTATTAATTTGATTGTTGCATCCTGGATGCATGCATGTTTCAGCAAAAAGTTTAAACACCTAGTAGTCATTGAATTAGCTCCTAAGTACCTCAAATCATACATCTTTTGTTAGCTGCTACTTTTCTACTTTTCAATTAATTGAAGTTCTACTGTGGTATGATTTAAAAATATTTCTTAATTTGCTGTTCTGGGTCAGGCTCTGAGGGATGTGGTAGGAGCCAAATAAAACCACTTTTTTCTATGTTATACAACTTTTGTCGGAATTTCTAAGCATCATGTTTCTTCCTTACAAAAGGGAAGAGTAAGTAAACATTGTTTGTGTTTTGTTTGTTTTCTACCAAGTGTCAGAGCAAGCTAATGCTTCTAGGAACGGAAACACTGTTAAAATCGGATGCCAAGGTAAGACAGTTATTTTTTATTCTCCACAAAATATTTAGTTTTCTGTAAAGATATGGTGTGTTTCCAAAAGAAGGAAACTAAATTATCTTCACTTATTCTCTAAAGCTGACACTTTTACTCTTATTAACTTTGAAGCTGTATTGTCAAGTAAGGTTCTAGCAAATACTGGAAAGTTGCATTTATGTATAGCAAAGAGTCTAGATACAGTCCTGCCACAACTGATAAAAATGACTAACATAGGCAGCAAAATGGAGGGGTCTGTAACTTAATACCCGTTTGGACTATTTCTTAATCAGTTTATATGTAATTTGTGAAACTATATGGATCCTTTTAGTTTTAGTCTGGAACTTTGCATTTGCAAATTACAGTTGTTCCCCATTTGTGGATTTCATTAGGAAACTGATGTGCTTGAATTAGAAATGAACTGAGTGATGTTGAGTGCATGGAAGTGAGCTCCTGTATCCCTCAAATTTTGGGGAACATGCAAAAAGACAATGCTGGCTCACTGTTCAGTTGTTTGTAAATTATAAATTCTATTTTAAAAGTTCCTATTTAGATGAGGACTCCAAATTTGGAAAGTATAAATAGTTAAACATTGGGCTGGTTGGGTGAAATATGTAGGTCTTACAAATCTCCATCTTGTGTGACTTCAGTAAGAGCATTCGGGTAGTTAATTCAATACACTTGACTGAACAATTAACAAAAAGAGCACTTTTCTTCAGAGGTGTATCTGTTGAATACATTCAGATATTTAATTACTATGTAATTACTAATATTTACCTCTTGCTAGTAATAAACTGTGTTCTAAACTATTATTTAATTGGAATAAGTAAATGAAGATGCATATTCAAATGCATAAAATACAATCTTTTTCTCCTTTTAGGAATTTGGATGAAATCCTATAAGTAGAAATAAATTTTCAATAACTTTAATTGGATGTAGACTGAGGTTTTTATATTTCTTTGCAGCTTTACTGAAGCACATCATACCCTTGTAATTAATACTTAGACTTTCAGGATATGCTTTTCTTAAACTGTCATAGCAAGACAATGATTAAATGGAGTTGCAAAAATGAAGATTAATCTTAAGATTGCACTTCATAATAGAAAATAGGGAAGAGACAAAAAGGTCATGTTATATCCTCTGTCAGCAACTTTCATGGGATTTTATTGCAGCCCTAACATAGGCACTTGTATTGACCCAGGAAACTACAGACCTGTTAGTCGAACCTCAGTTCCTGGAAAAATTATGGAGAAGATTATACTGGGTGCTATTGAAAGACATTTAAAGACTAATGCAATCATCAGGCACAGTCAGCATGGGTTCACAAAGGGAAAGTCCTGTTTAACTAATTTGATACCCTTCTGTGATAAGGTCACCTGCCCAGTGGATGAAGGGAAGGTGGTGGATGTAGTTTTTCTGGATTTTTAGTAAGGCTTTTGACACTGTCCCTCACAGCATCCTTCTGGACATGTTGTCCAACTGTGAGATGAGCAGGTACACAGTGTTTTCGGTGAAGAACTGGCTGGATGGCAGGGCTCAAAGGGTTGTAGTGAATGGGGCTGCATCTGGCTGGTGGCTAGTCACCAGCGGTGTTCCTCAGGGTTCAATTCTAGGGACAGTTCTGTTCAATATATTTATCAATGATCTGGATGCAGGAGTTGAATGTACCATTAGCAAGTTTGCTGATGATACCAAACTGGGAGGTGCTGTTGACTCTCTTGAGGGACAAGATGTCTTGCAGAGGAATCTAGGTAGATTGCAGCATTGGGCAATCATCAATGGCAATCAACATTTAACAAGAACAAATGTTGGATTCTGCACTTGGGACGGAGTAATGCCAGGCACAACTATAAACCGGGAGAGGAGTGGCTGGAGAGCATCCCTGCAGGAAGGGATCTGGGGGTGCTGGTCTGATGCTAAGGTCAATATGGGTCAGCAGTGTGCCCTGGCAGCCAAGAGGGCAAACCGCATCCTGGGGTGCACCAAACAGTATAACCAGCCAGTCAAAAGAGGTAATTCTCCTGCTGTATTCGGCGTTGGTGCGGCTTCACCTTGAGTACTGTGTGCAGTTCTGGGCCCCACGATTTAAGAAGGATGTGAAGGTCCTTGAATGTGTCCAGAGGAGGGCAACAAAGCTGGTGAAAAAGGGCTGGAAGGCATGTCCTGTGAAGAGTGGCTGAGGACTTTGGGCTTGTCTAGTTTGGAGAAAAGGAGGCTGAGGGGTGACCTCATTGCTCTCTACAGCTTCCTGAGGAGGGGACATGGAGAAGGAGGTTCTGAGCTCTTCTCCCTGCTACCCAGTGACGACACATGAGAATAATTCAAAGCTGTGTCAGGGGAGGTTCAGACCGGACATTAGGAAGTGTTTCTTTGCTGAGAAGGTGGTCAAACACTGGAACAGGCTTTGCAGAGAGGTGGTTGATGCCCCAAGCACGTCAGTGTTCAAGAGGTGTTTGAACAATGCCCTCAATAATATGCTTTAACTTTTGGTCAGCCCTGAATTTGTCAGGCAGTTGGACTAGATGATCATTGTAGGTCCCTTCCAACTGGGACTATTCTATTCTGTTTTCATTGTAGCTGGCAGAGAAGCTATGTGTTTTTTTCCTTGCTGTTGACACTGTCACTAATGTTCATTCCTTAATCACCTCAAGACTGTAATCTTGCAGTGTACTCTCTATGGTTTTATCCTTTAAATTTGGAGACTGATTCTGGTCTGTGATGTAATGGATTACTTACTGAGCAGCATACTTTGCTAGGAATGTATATAGGGCATGAGAGGGAGACATCTGTACATATTTGCTGTATGTATTTGTCTGTTGAAAAGATGGTCCTTGATTTAAGGTTGCTGAATGGTAGTATTAATTTATCTGAAAGTTTTTTGTCCAGTTGCTGGAATATCTAGAACGTTTCGTACATCCTTTTTTATCAATTTTAAAGGAACAAAGAATGAGCTGATGTCAAGAGTAGTGCTCCATTACAAAAGAGATGACACCACCTGATGTAGAAAATAAGAAATGTTTGTATGGTGATTATTTCTTTTGCTTTGGGTTTGTTTTCTTCTCCTTTCTTTTATAAGGTTGTCTTTTGAAGATGCACTTCATAAAGTTATTTTGACTAGTGAAAAGCTAAGTCTAAGTTGTCAATTATTGATATTTTTATTATAAGAACTTGGCTGATGATTCTTAGTATATTTTTCTCTTTAGTTGATGTAAAGCCAAATGCAGTCTGCAGTGCTTTTTACAGGATGCTTGACCATATCAGCAGTACCTTTTGTATTTAAATGTATGCTTAATTTATCAGGTTACTTGTAATATGATATCTAGATGTAATTTACAATGTATTTGAAGAAAAATTATAGGTGTTTTCCTCAGTTTCAGGAAGTGGAAATAATGAATATATGCTTTCTCCAGAACATAGTAAGATACTAAAATAAGTACATCTTTAAAAATCTATGGTTGTTTAATTTGGGGTTTTTTAATAAACTTGTGAACTGGTGTTTTTCTTATTGCTCCTATATTTTCAGTGATTACAGTGAGCTAGAGCACTAGTTCTAAAGCATTTTTTGTTGAGTCCACAGGTGTGGTTTTGATAGAAGATTTATTTGAGTACTGGTTTTTTGGAAGCCAATCTTTTGTGTAGTCATCAAGCACAGTCCATTTAACCTTAAATGTCTATCAACCATGCATCTGGAGTAGTGGGGATGTGAAGTATTGTCATTGGTTCTAGTGGCTCATGTTCAGTTGTGGTCATTGTCTGATATTACAGAAGAAATTAGGAGAAAAATTCCAACTCTGACTACTTCTGATTTCCTCCTTTTGAAAAAAGCATCAACATGTTTCTTGACCCCTGCAAGTGGCTTTTTAAACCTTTTGAAGGACTAAGTGGTCTATTGTAATAGATGCTCTTTTGTTTTCTGCTGTATAAACTTAATAATTGAATTTCTATCCCGTTCTATCTCATTTTACTCCAATGCAACTCAACACACTTCAAAAGATGCTTCTTTTCTTGTTATACAGCTTTCCTTGTTAATGATGCGAGTTAAAGCTTTAACAGCGGAATACAATCAATGGCAAAAAAGAAGTCCTGAATGTAAGTAACTGCTTCCATGTAAGGTATACTCATACAAATTTCTGCAAAGTCTCTTTCATCTAGGCATCTTAAACTGTGTATATATTAAATGTCTGCTAACTGTATTTTCATACTATAACTACTTAAATATTAAATTAAATACTTCCCACAGTAGCATGTATGTTTCATTTCTATATTCTTTTTGCACTTCAGTTCTAAATGAACTTAAAATTCAAAGTTAATTCTATTTAACTTAATATTATGATTCTGGACAAATAAATGCATTATTCATACCACCATTCATCAGTCAGTTTAATGGAAGAAAAACGGTTAGCAGATCTCCTAACAAAATAACTACAGTTCATTGTGCTGTTACCCTCATTCAGGTTTCTCCTTTCTGTGATGGTTTCTTCTCCATCTTTCATTTGTATTTCCTTTTTAGGACAGAACTACTTTGGCAAAGAATTTTGTGTTCATTTTGTCTTTTAAGAAGCTGATATATCTTTTTTCTTTGCATGTATTGCTAATAAACTAACAATAATTTACCCAGACATGTTTTTAACCATACCTCCTTTGATTATTTTTTTTTATTACTGTGTTGTGGTTTAACTACAACATACTGCTTCACAAAAGTGTGTTGTATTATGATGTACTAGCTGAAACTTAGAAGTAAACCTTTAGCGGTAAGCCTGTTACACCATAATAAAATATCTAGCTTGGATTTAACAGGGGTCAGAGATTTCAGGTCAAGAAAAGGTGGTAAAAGATACTCAGTTTATTTTAACAACACAGGAACCCAGGTTACTTATTGATCCTGAGAAGCACAAACCACTGAGACAAGTGGTAGCTCTTACATTTGTTAGGCATTATCAGTCAAATGGTATAAATTCCTCAGTTCTTCAAAATTTTTTGTACATAAGGATCAGTGCTGACTGATTTCACTCTGTTGCAAGGCTGATGTGGTCAGACACGGAAAATAAAACCATTCGGAATCTAAGTGTGAGTAAAGTAATCTGTTTTTTCAGATGTCCCATTTGGAGACCACTAAAACAGTTCACACTACGCTATCATTAGTTTTCTGGTAGCACTCACTGTTATGTCTCCTGTCAAGGAACTGTTAGCACCTTTCAACTCAGTAAAACTTATTAGTTAATCTTTAAATGGATACATTGACTCATTTGAATATTTTTATGCCAGAAGAAGCTTGGTTTTCTTAGTGTTTACAAAATGATAGGAATGTGTTTTAGACGGCAAATGGTGATTTCCAATATATTGTCACTTGGCCACATTGGAATGCATTTTCAGACGAACATGAAAGAAGCTGGAGAAGTGGCTTTAAAAGCTCATGTACTTGCTGCATATTGTGATCAAATAATAGGAGCTGGAAAAAAATAAGTATTTCTTCTTTCTTATAAATAGATATTGTTGCTCTGTTAGAATAACTTCGTAGTTCATGTGCTTTGTAAGCCCATCTCTAAAAATGGTGAGCCTCAAAAGCTTCTTAGAGGTATGTAGACCAGAAGTATGACATTGAATGAATTTGGGAAATACTGGTTCTTGGCTGCTGCTTATGAATAAACTGCTGGATTAAAGCAAATGAATTGAAAGCACTTACAGTTTTTATCTGGATAAAAAACCTAGAGATGTTAGGTTTCCTGACTAAAATATGTAATTATTTTAAACTTTAAGCTATTTACTTAAAAATATTCTTGGGGCTTGACCTATTTTTATTGGCTTGCTGACTTGCTTTGCTCAACCATTCTTACTTGTTCCCAGGTGATAAGATTTATTATTAGAAATCTTAATTTTGTACTAGAGAAATGATCTATGCATATTATAATGCAAATAATATTTTGCAGCCAAAGCTTTGCCTTTTTGGCTACCTTTCCGAGGGAAGAAAAAAAGTTGCTGCTAAGAATTTGAATAGAGTTATAGCGCTTGTATGAAAATGAAGTCTACTGTGCTTACATCTTCTCTGTCCATCTTGGCTCCTTTCTACCTACTGTTTGTTTTGAAGGAGGAATTACTTAATTGAAAACATAGCCTGACATCCATGCTCTATTAGTAAATTGTATGAAATTAGTATTTCTGCTACTTCTATTTAGATAAATTCAGGCAGTCTTGTTACTTTGGTTTCTGCTTTTAGTAATGGCCAGTTAATTTCTTGTAAATGAGGGCCTGTCAGCATTTAAACTTTAAACCTTATTTTCAGAGGTTGTAACTTGGCAGTTCTACATTTCTTTGGGCACAACATTGGCAAACAGACTTGAATCCACAATGCAAATTTTATTTTTGCAAAGCTTTTTAGTTTAGTCTCTTGTTCGTTCTCAATTTCTGGTACTATTTATGTAGCTCTAGAGCTGCTAAATCAGCTGAATTAAAACTTCTTAACAAGTGTTTGGCTCATAAAAATAGAATTTAACTTCTACTTTTGCAAAATAAGGAAGTGGAAGCAACCATATTTTAAACCATATAAAACAGTTGTGGTCTCTGCATAATTTCTATTTTTCTTTGCAAAATACCAGTATTCTGCCAAATTCCTCTTATTTTAATAGGAGTTTCTGTATAAACATGTGCATAGTAGTTGCTTTTACATTCTTAGCATCTGGTAGTATTTTGCTTAGTAATTGTACTATGTATCACTAGGCAATCCTGTTTGACATTTGATTTTTGCAAGTGTAGTGATTCATAACTGAAAAAGCTTTAGCTGATAGTAGGCAGGGCAACCTGTGTTCTTTACAGTAGCACCTGCCATAAATGTGTTGTCCCAGTGTCTTATATCTGCACTGTTCCTTCACTAAATGAGGGTTAGTGATTTCTTTCCTAGGAAGATGTGACCTTCTATTCTGATACTCACACAATATGAATATTGAATGGGAAGTACATACTCAGGATTAGGTATCTAAAAATTAAGAAGTGTTAGAAACCAATAGTAGAAATTCATAATTCCAGGTAGCGAGGGCTCACAATAATCATGTGGGGGGGGGGGGGGGGAGTGGCAAGGGGAAGAGTTGTATGGGTTTCTTGCAATATGCCAGTGAATGTGAATAAAAGCGCACCGATGAATTTCATCATGTGTATGTAGGATATTCGTGTCACTAAAGAAATCTTGCTCTAATAATAGCCCAGACAACTACCTCCCACAGCTCTTAAACATAAGCTTAATTTGGGAGCACTCTACTCAAATTTTGTGTCAAGATTTAGAGACAGTTTATTCTCTAAGTAAAAGGGATTTTCTTGTGACATGTAATTTAATGTATTTTGAACTCAGTAGTCTTGCTGATTTTCATCTCGGAACAAATGCTGCTTTTAAAACTACAAATCTAAGGCTTCTCAAAATTTGTGGAGATAAAAACTAAAATTACCAAAAAAAGTACTTTTATAAACTTTAGAAATCAACTGTGTTGTATTTAGGAGATATTTAATGCTTTTGAGAGAGTTAGGGGTTTTCCTTTTTGTTAAAGGAAAAGCTTTTATAGAAGTAATTATTTTTAAGATTAGAGATTTGGAGCCCAAGTTTGGGCAAAAAATATCCTCATCATATTAAACTTAAATCTGTTAGAGTAGCTTTCATTTCTTCTGTTAATAGATCCAAATGCTTCACTTCTGAAAAAGTCAAACGTTTATGCAGATGCTGCAAGTTGACATGGAACTGAGAATTGATTGGAGTCCATTGAAGGCTACCAAATACAACAATTCACTTTTTATTCAGAAAATCTGTGAGCCATAAATCACTGCATTTTGCAGAAGCATTCTGGGGAAACATTGCCACATCCTTGAATAGTACCGTACTTACCCTTAAGTTCTGCTGTTGCTCAGGGTTGGAGTTAGGATATTGGCCTTGCTGGGCATTTCATCTCCCTACATGTAGCTGTTCTTGTGAACAGTAAGGATGGTGACATGCTTTTGAAGTTCTTTAAATCTGATAGGTTTTACAACCCTGATCAAGCATTTGGGAGGCTGTTTAACAAGGAATTGGAAGACTGGAAGAATTTCATTGCCCACATTGGTAATGTTGATGGAATCCCTTCCACTGAAAAAATCAGGCTTGCTTATCTTGAAGTATGACTCGTTCACATTTCAATATTGTGTACCTGAGCTACTTCAGGTATAAAAAAATAACGCAGAAGCATTAACACCACCACACTTTTTTCAGTCTAATTTAACTTGCTGAAAAGTGACAGTAGGTTCACCCAGAGGACACCACAGAATGTGGTTAAACTGCTGCTGACAGCCAAGCTAGTTTTTTAGATGCTACACAAGTTTCTCTGTAGGTAGGCTGCTTTTTTGATATAAACAAGTCTATATCATCCAGTGCAAAAACCCCAATTTATTTTATTTTTCAGTAATTTCTACCAATCCAGATGTACTGTTAGCATTAGGAAAAGAAGAGGTAAGTCTTTTTGTTTGTTAAGAGGTAATAAAATTCCATTGAAAAAGAAATGAAAAAGGAAAAGGAAAAAGTATATACAATTGCTGCATTTTCCTATGACTACTCCTGTGGTGGACTACTGGTAAGATACTGTGTATGTTTCTTCAGGCATTGTTGTTCTAATGTTGTTTTTTTTTTTTCTTCCCCTGTACTATAACTACTAAAATTTCCTAGTTGTAATGAATGATCTTTTAAACAAAAAGTCTTTGTATATTGCATTTCATACTTGATATAAAATAATGTAACATTGTGTTACACAGAGGAGTCAGTATTCTTAGATCTGGAGTTCTGTGGCAATAATTTGCAAATATTTTGTTCTTCCACCTTTGGAAGAAGGAGCAAATCAAGAATGTCTTAGGGGTAGCGTTACACTATATTGATTGGACGTTGGTATGCAACATGACCTGAGAATATTCCTGTAGCTATGGCTTCAGGAAAAAAAAACATTTTTGGTTTTCTTCTTCCTAGCAGCTTTCTTCCCTCCAGTATCACTCACAACAGGGAACCCAACTCCTGTTCAGAGTCACTATTAACAAGTTGTTTGGTTACACACTTTCATTTGACTGTATTGCTATGGCATGTTTTATCTGATATCCCATTTTGTGGCCTATTTTGTTGAGGATTCTAATTTTTTTTTCCCAGATGTTGCATATATAGAGCATATTTGCTTCTGTAGAATATTTTCACAATTTTTATTTCTTTGAGCTAAATAAAAGTTCTCATAGTTTGTATGGAAGGAGACAAAATACATCCAAATCATAGGTTTATATTAAAAAAAAAAAACCAAACAGTAAACTATTAGAAATACTACTTTGTAGAACATAATGCACTAATGAAAGACCCAGTCCACTGAGAGTCCACTGTTCCCTATCTTTAGCAGCGCATATAACTTCTGGCTGCAGTAGTTTTATTTCTCCTCCTTTTCTCTCCCAAATATGTCCATATCACTGAGGACCATTTAATTCATGGATGCAATTAGTCTGTCTTTGCGGCATCTTTGTTTTCCAAGTGCTATACATCTTATGTTGGTGCAATTAGCATGGATTCATTCTTGCAAACATAGAATCATAGAATCATTGAGGTTGGAAAAGACCTCTAAGATCATCGAGTCCAACTGTCGACCCAACACCACCACCCACTAAGCCATGTCCCTAAGTGCCTCATCTACTCGTCTTTTAAATACCTCCAGGGATGGGGACTCAACCACTTCCCTGGGCAGCCTGTTCCAATGTTTCACCACTCTTTCAGTAAAGAAATTTTTCCTCACATCCAATCTAAACCTCCCCTGGTGCAACTTAAGGCCATTTCCTCTTGTCCTATCGCTAGTTACTTGGGAGAAGAGACCAACACCCACCTCGCTACAACCTCCTTTCAGGTAGTTGTAGAGAGCGATGAGGTCTCCCCTCAGCCTCCTCTGCAAACAGCTGCAATGATTTAGACAACACAGCTCTGGTGCTGTAGATGTCTTCTCCTCAGTCTTTTCATCAGATGAGCAGTTCATGTGTGTGTGCTCCATAATCTGCTTCAGGTAAAATCAACTATGTTTTACAGAGCTTCAATAAGACATTAATGAGCAACTGGTGATGGTAACATTTTAAATAGCTCCAACTGGATTTAAAAATAGCGTGTCACTCTATAGCCGTATTTCTTAAGAAACTACAGATAATTTTGGCCCTCTTTACCAGATTTACAGATGTAACCTTACATAGAACAAATACTACAGACTGGGCTATATGCGAACTGTAGGTTTATTTTTACTTTTTTATAGTTGCAGAAAGTAAAGAATGATCTTGAAATGGTGCTGTCAACAGTTCAGTCGAAGAATAAACAACTGGAAGAAGATCTGAAAAGGTAATATAATAATTTGGACTTATGAATGCTGTAAGCTTTTTTACCACTTCTTTTTTGACTGTCCAGGAAAACTATTTATTTGTTATGTCACTTCCTACTTTTCATGTTTCAAAGAGAACAGCAGTGGCATGAGGAACAGGAGCAGATACTAGATACTCTTAATGGAATTGAAGAAGAGACAAAAACCCAAGTTGAACAACTTTCCAAAAAAAGGTATTTCTACAGTGTTGAGTTTTTATATTGAAGAATTTAAATATCAACAAGAAGAAATGAGCAAACAAACTCTTAAAACATACTTCTTGTTTTGTTAAATAGATCAAATAACTCAATAATCCATATTCGAAACATGGAAAATATTGCTACTGTCTGCTTATATGCTGTGACTGAAGATGTTGAACTTATAACAATAGAAAAGAAGGGATTTTTTTACTTAAGAAGAACTTTTTAATTATTTTATTGAATTTCATATTCTATTGCTATGTTTTTACTATTAGTCTGAATATTAGAGCATTTCATGAAGTGCTAAATAAAATGTTGAAACTAAAGATATATAAGGAAGAACTCTTGAATGCTCTGGGTGAATTCCTAGAAGAACATTTTCCGCTTCCAGAGAAAGGTGGAAGTACTAAGAAGAAGGTAAGATTTTCTTAGTAATTATTAAATTTGGAATGTTCAATTTCTATTTAATTAGATGCAATATCTTTTTAAAGTCAGTAGCATAGAATCTGCAGTTATATTGAAGTAACTATAGTTCTTACAGCTGATCTTTTAGGTTTAATTGATATTTTTCAGGTTAGTTTATATTATTTAAGGCTGTTCCCAGCTGGATATTTTCTTTTTTAATGCATATCCTTTACCCACTGAGATGCATAGCAATGTATTGTATTTCTTACTGAACTGCAAGCTGTGCCAAATTTGGAAACGGTGAGGGGTTTACTCCAAATTGTTCCATTTCTTCTTTACTGGACTAGGCAAGTGGATTCATATTTTCCTTGGCAAAGCAAATCTTAATTGTCTAACAATGTTTTTGGAACAGTAATAAGAACAAGTGTTTATAATTACAGTGTAGTTTGGAATGTTAACCATCAGTTTCTGTTCAGGCAAACTGGGCCAAAAATTATCTTGAAACTTTAGGGGAAAATAGGCAGTCAGGGAGTATTTTGCATAATAAATTCAAAGTCTGCAGTAAAAATAAAACTTTTACCATTGCTATTTGAAAGAATAGTTACAAAAAAGCTACAAAAAAGGCAGACGTTGATTTTGATTTCAGACAGACTTAAGAATACAGAAATAAAAAGGATTTCTTTAATCCAGTTCCCTGTTATTTCAGACAACCCCATAATATAATTTCTTAAATATTATCACTGAGGTCCATTTTAAAACGAATTATTTTTGTTACTACTGTTTCTATTGGGGTATGTTCTAGTACCTCAGTACTCTGGTTAGAAACTGTCTCCTAACTTCCAGTCTAAATTTATTTATGTCTAACACAGATCCATGTATTCTTACACCAGTATTGTCCTTAGAATAGCTCTTTTTCTTTCTTATGTTTATTCCTCCTGATATATTTATGGACAGCAATCTTATACCCTCTCTTTCTTTGTTTTGCTAATTGAACTAGCAAACCTTTCTTGTTCTGTAAGATAATTTTTTTCAATTCCCTGGCTTATCCTAATAATATCCATTTTCTATATTTGCTTCCAATTGGATTAATCTTTTTTGGAACCTGGTAAAAAACAATATTATGAACAAAACTGCTAGCTAACAGTCATCACAAAAGCAACTGATTACACCCTTGTCTTTTTCTTCCTGTTATTTCCAACTGATGAACCCTAGCTTTTAATTAAAAAAAAAAAAACTTGTTTTTGCATAGAAGTATATATTTTGCACATAAAAATACCAAATGGAGCCTTCAAGGCATGATGTCCATTTTCAAAGTCTTACTCAACCATCTTCAAACATCTTATTCTATTATATCTTAGTTATTCTGCATATCAATGCCTTCCAGTTTCCTGCTATTACTAAATATAGTAACATTGTAATATTAACAATGTACTTTGTTCCAACATTAAGAAATTAAAACTTCATTTAAATTAAAGCTTAATTAACACTTGTGTTTCAATCGTATATTTCCTGATTTTAGCCTGATACGTCATCTCCCTATTTGCTGGTTCTCATTCATCCTACAATTGTTCTAGGACATGTCTCTTCAAACACTAATGAGTCCCAGATGCATTTTAAGCAATTGCCCATTTTTCCCATATATATCATTATTTCCTTAAAAGTATATTTCATATAATGAGATAAACCAATTTATTTGCTCCCATTTATGTGATGTCATAGAAAAACATAGGCTGAAAGTGACCTCTCGATCTTCCATTCCAACACCATCATCAAGGTAGTGCCAATGTCAAAGTTGGATTGAGTTGCTCATGGTCATATCCAGCTGTGTTTTAAATACAAGAAACAGTGAATTCATGTGTGTGTTTCAGAATTCTGAGGAAGATTTTATGTAAAATCTCCCGCCCTAGAGCAAAATCAACTGCCTGAATTTTCTCAGCCTCTGTTATACCTACTGTCAGAAATTCTTACTAGCTACCCTGCCTTCATCTCTCTTCCATGCAATTTTCCTTAGTAAAATCTAAAGAAAAAAATAATCACCCAAGGTGTTTGGGATTAACTAATCCTTCCCCTGCTCACAGAAGCTCACCTTCTACCTTTCCTTTTTACTTTACTTAATGTAAAATTTATTTTGACCCATTTCCAAGCAAGGTCTTGTCTTTTCTTAGTTTTAATTTTATTTATGCATTTCCTGGACTCTTGAACACAGTTTGTCTTCTAGCAAGTCTCTTTCTTTTCACTCCTTGTGAATTCATAGCTTCTTCTCTATCTTTTTACTAAGCTGGATCTCAATGGCTCAACTGCAGGTCCCCTGTAATCCGCATCGAAGTGATTAACTGTGAAGGCAGGAGAGACAGCCATTTTCACCTATATTGTTTTCTTTATTGTGTCAGAAATACAAATTGACAGCATTAGCAATGAAATTTGCTGCTACATTTTTTTGGAGCATGCTATTCACATCTATTATCAGCTTGGTTCACCGCTGTGGAAGCACCGAAGTCTTAACTCTGTATATCCGTAATTTTGCTTCACTTCGTGGAAGATTCTTGTGTTCTCAGCAGTTCTGTGTGAGGGCAAATGTGTAGGGCTGACATCCGTAGGGCACAGCTCCAGAGTAGTGCAGACTGCTCCAAGCCTCTGTTCTGGTTCCACCCTCCTTTCACCAGGCACCTGCGTCTGGGATTGGGAATGGGCAGGAAGACTGAATCACAGCAGCCCAGGTTAGCTTCTGTTGCCATGGTCCAAGACCTTTAGTATAGGTAGTGACTGAGGTAAGAATTATCTTGCATTTTAAATCTTGGATTTAAAAAAAACACATTTTTTTTCAAGATAAGAAATATGAGAAGTCATATGTTGAGGAATATTCTTTATGCCAATCTATCTCATGGAAGGGAGAAGTTGCCTTTCAGGTTAAATAAATAAATGCTGAGCATCCTGCTTAGAAGTGACTTCATAAGCATTAATTAATTAGAGGTATCTATTATATTGGTGACACTTAAATATGTAAGTAATATAATTTTATAAAACAATATACACAATGTATATTATAAACCTAGTAAAGTAAGTTTGCTAGTTCTGTGAGAGTGCAAACCTTTTTACACTAATATCCTTAGAATTTTATTCTTTGGATATCAGTTTCAGTAATTACTGAAGTCATAACCTAATTTCAACTTTGAAACATGAATATTGAACCCACTACTTAAGTTACGAAGTAATATTTTTGGCCAAGGAAATACAACAGACGAGGCTACAAAGAATCTTTGTGATTGCTCCAAGGAAGCTTTTGCAGCTTCTTAGTGTCGATTCTATTTCCTCAGCCTCGTATCAAGATAAAGGCACAAAGATAGGTATTATTGAGCCTTACCTCTGTGGTTTGCAAGATTTCCATGGAGCAGGCAGTATGTCTCCGTTGTGGCTTTCTGAAAGTGAGAATATTAAGAACTGTGACTGGAAAAAAGCAGCCAGAACTTGCCTTTCACAAATTCTTCTTTTATTGCTTGTATTCTTCTGTTCCAGAAGTGGAGTTCATATAAGGTGTTGCACATCTGTTAGTATCTTAGACTTAAGCTGACATACTCAACAGCAGTGCTGAAAATACAGCACTGGTGGCTGCTTAATCTCCTTTATTTTGTTGAATGTGAAGTGGAAGGGGAAAAAGGATAAAATTGAAAAATAAAAGAATCAGCTTCACTGTGCAACAGCACAAGCAGTTTTGTTGGTATTGCTGCCTAAGGGAATCCCTGTCAATTTATAGGCAAATGGCTTGATTTGCTTGCTGCAAATAAAAACAAGTAATCTTCTAATGGATTGCTGTACAAATGATAATTTATCAAGGACTTTTTTTTCCAAGTTTTTAATGATTCTATCTCTTAAGCTTGGCTGATTTTTTTTTTTTAATCAGAGTAAAAGTAAACAAATATTCATCAGCAAATCATGAAAAAATACTAAGGCACTATGAACTCAAGTCCTGAGCTGTGTCAAACTTGCATTGTAAACATTTTTCTAAAGTTCAAGAAAAACTTCTTTTTTCCCTAATAGATCATATTCATAGAATGTTTTGCACTGCACTACATTTATAAATATGGTGTAATTGGTTTTATTTAAATGTAAATCCAGGTAGATATACTATGATCACTTAAGATTAATCTTTTTTAATAATTAATTCAAAAAATATTACATTTAAAGTCTATAATATTGAACTGGTAGATGAATGATTTAAATACTACCTTGTATTTTTGTCATGACTAAATCTAAGTAAGTCTTCATCTGTTGTGTACTATGCAATCAAATAATTGTGTGATTATTTTTCTTTTTCAATTAACAATTTTCCTGACAATTTTTCCAGTTTTGGTTTCTGTTAACTTGGCTGGGGGGGTGATTATCTCTGCAGAATTCTTCTGAAGAGCCAGCTGTAGAATTGATAACACTGCATGAAATTTTAGAGGTAAGATGGTTTTGTTACGTAGAGATTTGAGGGATTTTCCAATAATCAGATTGGATGATAGTATATTAAAAAGATAAATAACAGTATATGATGTACAGTTAAGATCGTTAATTGAAAAGTAGAATGTTTAAGAATGTTATGTCAGATTTCTATTTTAATTCCTACAAAATTATACCCCTAATTTTTAACAAGAGATGTGGTAATAATTTAGATAAACTGAAGATTTAGTTAAGCTGGAGAATGATTATTCCTTGTGTCTTAATTTTATAATTATAATTTTGAAGAAGTCTTATGAGCCTTAGCATTTGTCTCCCCTAATATGAGCCACTATGCTTAACAAAAATATAAATTGTTCCATTTCATGCTGTATTTTGTACTGTTTCAATAAAGGTATTTCTGAAATATAATACAATAACAGTTATAAAAGGAACAGTTAATGTGTAGTCTCATGTATTAACTGGAGTACCTTCTCATATGAGGAAATCAATTAATCTGATTCATGCATTTCTAATTGGTTTTATAAGTATGCCAGCATTGCTTAGTGTGTATTTTTAATCACAGTGCAATTTATGAATTTGAATTGCAAAGCATAATTTTGAAGGAGCATTAAAAATCTCTTCAGTAGCATTGTTCCTTCTTGTCTTAAATGTAGCATTTGAAGTGAAATTTCCTATTCCTCCTTCATCCTCACTGTTCAGGCAGTTGTAAGCATCGCTGTGTAAGACCTCCGGGGTCGGGGGGAAGTTTTGTCCTGAGGGAAAACTTGATGAATAACAACTTTCTGGTATTAAGATGCTATGATCTGGTCACTGTGACATTGTTGTACTTTAGTTTAAAGCCCAGACTTCGAGCTTACATAATCAAAATCATTTTACATGCTTCAAGTATCTCAGCATGCCTATTAATGCCAAATTAGGCAGAGCTTGAAAACAGATCAGAATTTAAAATAGCCACATTCCCTATGGAATTAAAATTTTAAAGCTCTTCTAATGCTTTAAAATTGCCCTTCATATTTTTCTGACATTGTTCATCTCCTCAAAATATGAACACATCCAAGTAATGTCTGATTTCCATTTGGAAGAACATACTACTTCCAAAAATTCAGACTTATTTTTAATTTTAACTATCTTGGCGTAAACTGTCAATGTCCCTTATCTTTGTTTTATGGGTTTTCTTTTTGTTGAGCAACTTGGTTCTAGCTTCAAGTGCCTGTTAAATTTCAAAAGTGTTTTCTTAGATACAGATAATAGTTTCTTAAAGAGACAAATGCGAAGTCATCTTTGTATTATAGTTACAGACTTAGGATTTGCTGTTGTAAAAATGTAATTCATTCACAGAATTACACTCAGTGCATGTGTTCCTAACCATGTCTCCTCAATCTCCATGTGTTTTGTTAAATAATGAAAGTGTACATTTTTAATAAATACACTTTGACAAGCTAGGTTTATACATTTATATTACATAGGTATATCAGTACCTACTTCATTAAACTAGCGTAAGTGGTAAGCAAGCAGTAACCTCTTTTCTCATGTAAACCTCAATTTTTGTTAGACTACTTTTTATTCCAGTAATGAACTGTAATTTTTTACAAGTGTAGTAATTCTTTTCCTTTTAAGCAGTTTGAGGATTATTCCCTTCTGATTGAGAATTTAGTGAACTCATTTAAGATTTGAAAGACTGTTTACAATACGAATGTATGTAAAGCTACAGCCATAAAGGCTGTTTTGGAATATCAGATGTCAGAAAAGACTAAGTAACAATTCATCTAAAATAATACATTTGGAGTAAATATTCAGAATTGGGGCAGATAAGTAAAAAGACAAACTGGAATAATTCTTTGGAATGTTCTGAAAAAGAAGAGCAGTATTTTTTTTTTTTTAAATACCAGTGGGTGAAAAAAGATTTAAGTCTGGTAGTGAGGATTGAGTTTTTCTTTAGCAGTAAAGATGCAGACAGTATTTTGTATCTAGTGAAATCAGGAAAGCTATAACATTTAGAAGCTCTGAGTAGAAAGATGAAATATCTGGGATGAATAGAGAAAGCACAATGGTATGGGTGAGATTAAATAATCTGTACTGTCTGCAGTATTCCCCATGAGCAATATTATGAGGGCATAAACATGGTCTCCAAGAACAGAAAAAGAATCTGAAAACTGATCTTTTTTTGACTCCATTAACTAATTCTATATTTAGATAAGGAACAAAGGAGAAGTAAGGAAATATCAAGAGGAGGTGAATTGTTGTAAGGTGCTTGTGATGCCCAAATAAGAAGTGATACTAAGAATTTGGATAATCCATTTATGAGATCAGCAAAAAGATTTGATGTGCAAGCATAGTGAAGTTAAACTAGGACTGTTAAGTTTAACTTTTTACTGGTGCAAACTTATTTATTTCTAATGCTACCTACAGAGGGACACAAAATAGAGGAAAGAGTTCTTCCAAATCTAAGATGACATTTTTTTTCTTTTAGCTTATTAGTGAGATTAAATTTAGAAAAGTTGTAAGGTGGACATTCTTCTCTGCTAAAATCTGGAAGAGTGAGGGACAGTGATTTGTTGACAATAAGTCATATGGTTTTGAGGCAAGTGATTCCCAAAAATCTAGCTTTCCCTCTTGTTTAATGCTTTTAATCTTAAATTAACAGCTACTGACTTAAAGATTAATTATATAATGATTTACCACCTTCATGTTCAGATTTTTTTAGACATTTACAGTTACACTATCTAAAATCCAGTAAGAATTTTTGACAGATGGTGAAAAACTTAGTCTGGATAAAAGGAGAATTCTGCTTCCAATGTTTACATCAAAAAAGATGTAATGAAGTAAATTGGAAGTTCTTTGTTTTACTTCTACCTTGAACAGGTCTTATTTCTCCTGTAGTCTTGTATTTCTTATAATGCCTACATAAGTGTCTCATTGCAATCATTTGTATAAATTTAGTTAAAGGAGATAAAAATCTAGCTGTTTTGTTCATTTCATAAATCTTATCCTTTTGGTCTTCCAGATTCTTATAAACAAATCAATGACCACACCACATGAACCCTATGTAACAATCAGTGACTCATTTTGGCCACCTTATATTGAGCTGCTGCTGCGATATGGAATTGCCCTGAGACATCCAGAAGATCCAAACAGAATACGCCTAGAAGCCTTTCACATGTAGCATGACCTACGTGTTTACTGTAAAACAAAATAAAGCACCAGTACTCTTACTTGGGGGCTAAGACATACTTATGTTTTATGATAAGGTTTTTTCATATCAGCAACCTCTTCTTGTTGGATGATTTGATTATTCTTTTTCTTATTTAATAAAGTGTATATCTGGTCAGAGTGTGAAATATGAGAAAAGACAAAAAATCCTACTTTAACTGCTCAGAGTTACAGTTGGCTTTCAGTTTTATGGCAAGTGATGCCAAGATTTGCATTGTGGAGGGTTTTTTCAGTTGCTTTAATAAGATGCAAATTCAGGTAATGCATAAAGTAAAGATGTTTAACAGTCCTTTTTACTTTAAAAATCATATTTCATACATGACTTCTCTTGTATGTTACTTTTCTTAGATAGCTTTAACTCTTCTCTATTTCCTCTAGTATTTTGTTGCACTCTGTAGAGGCAAAATCTGAAATAACTCAGCTCCTCCTGTACATGGCCTTGCAGACATTTGGAACTAACAGTGAAGTATCATCTCAAGAATGTGTTTGGGTTTTTTTTCCAGAGCCTTTGCAAATAAAGCCAATAAATTTAAGAGAAACACTTAGGAAAGCTGACACATCTTCCTGTGCAAAGGGCTGCAGATGTTGAGTGTGCAACTCTACAACTGCATGTTTCCGAAACAGTTCATATTGTGTTATGCTATATTGCCTAACAGTATCTGTCTTCACTTTTTCAGATCTAGTTTATCAAGGCTTACAATAGATCTCTGTTCTGTTGATTTCTACAGTTTCTAAGTTATGTCAATTGACAGTTACCTTCTAAATGCTGGCATTCTGTGTCATCCTAATCTGCTTTTCTATAGCCCTTGTTATTGTAGTCCATGGGTGCACAAATGATAACTTGCCCCATTTTACACAAATAGTCTGAAATTAAACCCCAGAATTGAAGCTGGAAATTCTACTCTTGCGTATCTATAGTGACTGTAACCGTGGAAAATAAAATATGCCTTTTATTAACCAGATTTCAGTTTATTGAGGTAAATTAAATTATTGACTTTAATGCTTTTTCAGTTTACAGAGAAATAAAGGGTTGGATTGGAAAGTCATCTAGTTCCAATCCCCTGCCATGGGCAGGGACATGTTCCACTTGATCAGGTTGCTCAAAGCCCCATCCAACCTGGCCTTGAACACTTCCAGGGATGGGGCATCCACAACTTCTCTGAGCAACCTGTGCCAGTGCTTCACCGCCCTCACAGTGAAGAATTTCTTCTTGATATCTAATCTAAATCTACCCTCCTTCAGTTTAAAACTGTCACCCCTCATCCTATAACTATACTTGCTGATAAAAAGTCCCTCCCCATCTTCCCTGTAGGCACCCTTGAAGTACTGAAAGGCTGCAATAAGGTCTCCCGTCATATAGTTCCAATCCCCTGCCATGGGCAGGGACATGTTCCACTTGATCAGGTTGCTCAAAGCCCCTGTCCACCTGGCCTTGAACACTTCCAGGGATGGGGCATCCACAACTTCTCTGAGCAACCTGTGCCAGTGCTTCACCGCCCTCACAGTGAAGAATTTCTTCTTGATATCTAATCTAAATCTACCCTCCTTCAGTTTAAAACTGTCACCCCTCATCCTATAACTATACTTGCTGATAAAAAGTCCCTCCCCATCTTCCCTGTAGGCACCCTTGAAGTACTGAAAGGCTGCAATAAGGTCTCCCTGGAGCGTTCTCTTCTCTAGGCTAGATAATCTCAACTCTCTCAGCCTTTCCCCATAGGAGAGGTGTTCCACCTCTCTGATCATTTTTGTGGCGAAAAAATGTCAGCCAAAACAATACAAATGTAAGTTACACTTAGCAAAATATAGCAATTATAATACACAGTTCAATCACAATAACAATGTGATTCTTAGTACCTGTCTCTATAATACGCTTACTACTGTCCATGTCCCCATCAAAGATGTTCAATAATACTGGTCCCAGTATGGACCCCTGAGGGATACCACTTGTCACTGGTCTCCACCCGGGCATCAAGCCGTTGACCGCAACTCTTTGAGTGTGACCATCTAGCCAATTTGTTATCCATTAAATGGTCCACCCGTCAGATCCATACCTCTCCATTTTAGAGACAAGGATGTTGTGTGGGACAGTATCAAATGCTTTTCACAAGTCTGGGTAGATGATGTCAGTTGCTATTCCCTTATCCACCAATGCTGTAACCCCGTCATAGAAGGCCAGCAAATTTGTCAGGCATGATTTGCCCTTGGTGAAGCTGTGTTGGATGTCACCAATCACCTCTCTTTTCCATGTGCCTTAGTATAGTTTCCAGGAGGATCTGTTCCATGATCTTGCCAGCACAGAGGTGAGACTGACTGGCCTGTAGTTCCCCGGGTCTTCCTTTTTTCCCTTTTTAACAATGGGGGTTATGTTTCCCCTTTTTCAGTCAGTGGGAACTTTGCCAGTCTGCCATGACTTTTCAAATATGATGCAGACTGGCTCAGCACCTTCCCCTGCCAGTTCCCTCAGATGCATCTCATCACGTCCCATGGACTTGTGCCCATTCAGGTTCCTTAGATGGTCTCAAACCTGATCTTCTATAGTGGGCAGTACTTCATTGTCCCAGTCCCTGCCTTTGGATCCTATGCATTGGGTGGCATGGCTAGAGCAACTTGCCAGTGAAGACCGCAGGCAAAAAAGTTGTTGAGTACCTCAGCCTTCTCCATGTCCGTTGTAGCCAGGTCTCCCGTTTCACTCATCAGGGGAGGTACAGTTTCTTTCATCTTCCTTTGTACCTGAAGAAACCCTTTTTGTTATTTTTTATGTCTCTAGCCAAGTTCAGCTCTAGCTGTGCCTTGGCTTTCCTGACCCGCTCCCTCCACTCCCAGGCTATATCCCTATAATATCCCCAGGATGTATATCCCTGCCTCCACTGCCTATGCGTTTTGGTTTTGTGTTTTAGTTTGGCTAGGATGTTTGCTGGTTTCGGCAGGGATAGAGTTAATTTCCTTCCTAGCAGCTGGTACAGTGCTGTGTTTT